>NW_027590738.1:7500-92500 GCF_964213995.1 Mustelus asterias
CTTTTCGGAGTGAAATTCAGGAACACTTTGCCACACCAGCTGTGATATTAGTTTGGAACTACCTTCTATAATTCACAGTTGATGCTCAGTCGCTTATTAATGTTCAAACCTGAAGTTGATAAATGGTATTTTACACACAGGAGAAGCAATTTAAAATCAATGGGTCTATGTTAAAATACTTGCAGGAACAGAGAGACCTGGGCTTTCAGTTCATTTTTACATCTTAAAGATTCAACCTGGGGCTCAGAATCTGTCAGTATTTCTGCATTGACTATTTCACAATCTGAGGAGTTGTGAATGGTGCGATCATCAGCGAACATCTCACCTATGGAGGGAAGGTCAGTGATGGAGCAGCTGAAGATGGTTGGGGCCTCGGACACTCACCCTGAGGAACTCCTGCAGTGATGTCCCGGGACTGAGAGGATCGGCTTTGAGATAATCGGCACATTGGGGGAATGGTTGGAAAGCAGAGGATGTTGAATTAAGGTAAATGGCGACAGCGGCAACATGAGGCAATATCTGTGGCTTTGGAGTGATCCTTGTTGTACCCCACTATTAGCTGCTTGCCCACCTGAATATCTCACTGTTACTCTCTGCATTACTATCTCATCCCTATCTCTCAGTGACTCTGCCTCTCTCCATCTCTCCGGGGAAATTATAATGGGGAGCAAAAAAATGGCAGAAGAATTGAACATATACTTTGGTTCTGTCTTCACAAAAGAGGCACAGATAACCTGGCAGAAATGTTAGGGAACCAATGGTTTAGTGAGAGTGTGGAATTGAATTGAAGGAAATCAGTATTAGTAAGAAAATGGTGCTGGGGGAATGAATGGGGTTAAAGGCTGACAAAGCCCCAGGGCCTGATAATCTACATCCCAGAGTATTAAAGGAAGCGGCGCTGGAAATATTGGATGCATTGCTGGTCATCTTCCAAAATTCTATAGACTCTGGAGCAGTTCCTACAGATTGGGGGGTGGCAAATGTAACCCCACTATTTAAAATCATCTTTTCACTTGCGTGTAATTTATCCCAGAACACGGGCAGCATGGACTTATCGAGAATGACGGGATAGTGTTGGGGTGGAGAAGTTATTCCTTCAAGTGGAAATCAGTGTCGTTTTGAAATGTGTTGGGGGTTTCTGCCTCTCCCCATTCAATCCTTCCCAACCTCTCTGTCGAGGCTCCTTCTCACTTTCTACCAGACAATTATTTGTGTTCGGGAGCGGGTGCAGAGGAGATTGAAATGAAACAGACAGACAGTTATCTTCAACACTGAGAAATGTGAAGTGATGCACTTTGGATAATAAGTTGAGGAGAGAAACCATAAACCAACTGGGAACAAGTTAAATCATGTGCAGGTAAAGGGAAAGCTTTTATACCTCCATCAATCTGTGTCTCTCTCTTTTTCTCACTCTCTGTGTCTGTGTCTTCTGTCCATCTCTCCCTTTCTGGGAATCAGTGAAAAATATCCACAAATATTAGGCAGCCATTTGGCGTTTCTTCCCAGTGGCCATTTCGTGTGAACGCAGCACTGAGATATTTCTGACAGAGTTGTCTCTTCACTAAAGTAACGTTAGTATTTTAAATGTGACAGATACGCAGCTATGGAGACACAAACGAGGGCTGTATTCCCAGGAATTTTGGAGTGTCAGGGACAATTTGATCCAATTTGTCAGGAGTATAATGGAAACTGATAGCACAGCGAGAGAGAAATGTTTCTTGCTGGTTATCCACCTCCTCCAGTCCCACCATCCTCCCATATCTGTTTTCCTTTCATTCTGGCTCCGTGACCATCCACAATTTGAATTGTTTCACCATTGGGAGCTGTGTCTTCATCTGCGTGGGCTCCAACTCTGGAATTCCTTCCCTGAACGTTTTACTCAAATACATCCATGGGATGTGGGCCTGGCTGGTTCTGCCAGCGTTTACTCCTCGTCCCTAATTGCTCATGAACTGAGTGGCTTGCTAGGCCATTTCAATCAGCATCTAAGAGTCAACCACATTGCTGTGAGGCTGGAGTCACATGTAGGCCCGACCAGGTAAGGACGGCAGATTTCCTTCCATAAAGGACATTAGTGAAGCAGATTGCTTTTCTCCATTTTAACACCTCCTTTTCCTCCAATTAAAATAGTTCGTAAAAGCCATCTGGCCAAACCTTTGGGACATGTGACCCTAAACTCTCCTGTGACTCGGGGTCAAATTTCTCACATTAAGGCTCCTGTGAAGCATCTTGGGATGATACTGTTCAAGGTGCTATATAAATGCAAGTTGTTGTTGTGTGTGCCTGAGTCTCAGCTTCTGTCCATGTCCAGGACACTGCAGGTAACAGAGAATGATTCACTCTGGGCTGCGATTGTACATCTCGTGTGTGTCTCAGTGTCAGCTCTGAAACATGTACAGCACTATCCCATCCTGTTTCTGTGTCTCTCTGCCTCTGTATCTGTATCTCTCCCTCTCGCTCCATCTCTCACCCCATGACTGAAACAAACTAGAGTTTAAATCCCACACTGCGATGCTGTTCAATGTGAGTTCAGTTTTCCCAGAAATAAAAATCCTCAATTAAAAATTCCTTTCAACAGCAGAGGGAACTTTTCTCAAAGTGAATTTGCGGCTGTCTTGAATTTGAACCCAAGTTTTCAATATGGGGGTGGCACAGTGATGCTGGGGTTAGCACTGCTTCCTCACAGTGTCAGGGACCCGCCTTCGATTCCCAGCTTGGGTCACTTTCTGACTGGAGTTTGAACGTCCTTCCCGTGTTTGTGTGGGTTTCCTCCGGGTGCTCCGGTTTCATCCCACACTCCAAAGATAGAACAAAGAAAATTACAGCACGGGAACAGGTCTTTCGGCTCTCCAAGCCTGCACCGACCATGCTGCCTGACTGAACTAAAACCCCCTACCCTTCCGGGGACCATATCCCTCCATTCCCATCTTATTCATGTCTTTGTCAAGACGCCCTTGAAAAGTCACTATCGTATCCGTTTCCACTCCCTCCCCCGGCAACGAGTTCCAGGCACCCACCACCCTCTGTGTAAAAAAACTTTCCTCCCACATCTCCTTTAAACCTTGCCCCTCGCACCTTAAACCTCTGCCCCCGAGTAATAACTCTTCCACCCTGGGCAAATGCTTCTGACTATCCACTCTGTCCATGCCCCCTCATAATCTGGCAGACTTCTATCAGGTGTACAGGTTAAGTGGATTGGCCAAGCTAAATTGTCCCTTAGTGTCAGGAGGAGTGGCTGAGGTAAATGTATGGGATTATAGGGATGGGGCCTGGGTGGGATTGTGGTCAGTGCAGACTCGATGGGCCGAATGGCCTCCTGCACTGCAGGATTCTATGAACCCTGTTCTGTATTTGGTTTGGGATTGTTTGTTGAAAAGTGTAGTTGAAGTGTTACTCTGTAATGCTGGAATTTAGGCTACGGGATGATTGGATCAAACACTTCAAGATAATAAGGGGAATGGAGAGGACTGATAAAGAACAACTTTTCCTGCTGGTTGGGGAGTCCAGGACTTGGGGACATTGGATTTCAAACAATGTTGAGGATTTTAGACTTGGAGGAGTGGAATTCAGAAACACTTTGCCACACCAACTGTGATATTAGTTTGGAACTACCTTCTATAATTCGCAGTTGATGCTCAGTCGCTTATTAATGTTTAAATCTGAGGTTGATAGATGATATTTTTATACAGGAGAAGCAATTTAAAATCAATGGGTCAATGTTAAAATGGATGCAGGAACAGAGAGACCTGGGCTTTCAGTTCAGTTTTACATCTTAAAGATTCAACCTGGGGCTCAGAATCTGTCAGTTGAATCTACTTTTCCCACCTGATAAAATGTCAACAATTGTGTTGGGGAATGTGACAAAAGGTGACATTCCTGCACAGTGGGGTTGGGAGGTTGTTTGAAAGGAGATTCAGATTGTATCAGAAAGCGTCAATTAGATTGTGTCTCTTTGGAGAAGGCGCATATTTCACAGGAAACGCCCCGAGATAAAGACTAGTTTCACCGATGTCTGAGTAACTTTCAAAGTCTGCAGACACATGAAGGGGGCAGAGATATTGTAATATTCAGAGCAGGAGATGGGGGACAATCACAGAATTGAAGATGTGAGGCCAGCTCCTGTTTCCGAATGTCAGTGTTTAGCTTTTAAACTTTAGTCCTGTGCTAATAATTCCAAGTTTGCAATCCCACACTTTGCTGTTGTGAATTAGAGTTGTGAATTTTCTGAAATTGGTTGTGTAATAAAACTCCATGCAGGATGCAATGATTCTCATCCTGTCTCTGCTGCTGCAAAGCCCCCGTGTCTGTCTCAGTTTCATCGTATTTATCAATGATTTGAGATCCTAGAATCCCTGAAGGGCAGACCATTCGGCCCATCGAGTCTGCATCGACCACAATCCCACCCAGGCCCTATTCCCGTAACCCCATATATTTACCCTGTTAATCCCCTGACACTTGGGTCAATTTATCATGGCCAATCCACCTAACCCGCACATGTTTGGACTGTGGGAGGAAACTGGAGCACCCGGAGGAAACCCACGCAGACACTGGGAGAACTCTACACTGACAGCGAGCTGAGGCTGGAATTGAACCTGGGTCCCTGGCGCTGTGCTAACCACTGTGCCACCATGCCGTTCATCATAGAATCCCTAAAGTGCAGAAGGAGGTCCTTTGGTCCATCAAGCCTGCCCCCGACAACAAGACCACCCAGGCCTGAATCCCCCTAACACTAAGGGGCAATTGAGCACAGCCAATCAACCTAACCCGCACGTCTTTGGAGTGTGGAAGGAAACCAGAAGCTTCAAATGGCAAAGAGGTATTCCACTGCATAAGAGGCCATTCAGCTCATTGAGTCTGCACAGACTTGATGACAGAGTATCTTACCCAGGCCCTCACCCCAGCCCTATCCCCATAACCCCATTGCTAATCCATCTAACCTATATATCTTGCGAGTGTGGAAGGTAACCAGAGCACCCGGAGGAAACCCACGCAGACACGGGGAGAATGTGCAAACTCCACACAGTCACCCGAGGCTGGAATTGAACCCAGGTCCCTGGCGCTGTGAGGCAGCAGTACGAACCACTGTGCCACCGTGCCGCCCTAAAGTAAAATGTCTTAACTGAATGGTTCAAAGAGTGAAAGATGGATTTCATTGGAGACAATTGTGTGGTCACCCACTTTAAAAAGGATAGAACAGATTGCTTTATGAATGGGGAAAGGCTGGAAAGAGTGGAGGCCCAAAGAGACTTGGGGCGGTCACATCAACATAGAAAATAGGAGGAGGAGGAGGCCATTCAGCCCTTCGAGCCTGACCCACCATTCAACACTATCATGGCCGATCCTCTGTCTCAATGCCATACACCAGCGCTCTCCCCATACACCTCGACACCTTTAGAGTCTAGAAATCTATCTATTTCCTTCTTAAATATATTCAGTGACTTGGTCTCCACAGCTTTCTGTGGGAGAGAATTCCACAGGTTCACCACCCTCTGAGTGAAGAGGTTTCCCCTCATCTCAGTCCCAAATGGCCTCCCCCGTATCCTGAGACTGTGACCCCTTGTTCCAGACACCCCCAGCCGGAGGAAACAATATCCCTGTATCCAGCCTGTCCAGCACTGTCAGAATTTTATACCTTTCAATTCGATCCCCGCTCACTCTTCTACATTCCAGTGAATACAGGCCCAGCCGACCCAATCTCCCCTCAGACATCAATGCTGCCATCCCAGGAATCAGTCTGGTGAACATTCACTGCTCTCCCTCTGTGGCAAGTACATCCTTCCTCAGATAAGGAGAGGAACACTGTACACAAGACTCCAGGTGTGGTCTCACCGAGGCTCTGTCCAGCTGCAGTAAGACATCCTTGCTCTTCTACTCCAATCCTCTTGCAATGAAGGCCAACATCCCATTGGTCTTCCTAACTGCTTGCTGTAGCTGCATGCTTGCTTTCAGTGACTGGTGTTCTCAGATACCCAGGTCCCTTTGTACAACATTTCCCAATCTATCACCATTCAACTAATATTCTGTCATTCTCTTCCTCCGTCCAAAGTGGATAACGTCACATTTATCCACATTATTCTGCATCTGCCATGTATTTCCCCACTCACTCAACTTGTCTAAATCACCCCGAAGCCTCTTAACATCCTCCCCATCACTCACATTCCCACCAAGTTTCGTCTCATCAGCAAACTTGAGAATATTACGTTTGGTTCCCTCATCCAAATCACTGATGTGTTTTGTGAATAGCTGGGACCCAAGAACTGACCCCTGCGGGACCCCACTCGTCACTGCCTGTTACTTAGAAAAAGATTCATTTATTCCTGTCTGTGCGGAGTCCGCATGTTCTCCCTGTGTCTGCGTGGGTTTCCTCCGGATGCTCCGGTTTCCTCCCTCTGTCTGAAAGACGTGCTGTTTAGGGTGCATTGGCCATGCTAAATTCTCCCTCAGTGTTACCCGAACAGGCGCCGGAGTGTGGCGACGAGGGGATTTTCACAGTAACTTCATTACCGTGTTAATGTAAGCCGACTTGTGACACAAATAAATAAACTTCTAAACATCTTTCAAAGCTAAATTAGGAAGCACTTCTTCACACGAGATGTGGTTAAAGTTTGGTACTGTCTTCTGTAAATGAGCCCTCCCTATATCCCCCAGTCCCACCATCCTCTGATATCTGTTTTCCTTTAATCCTGGCTCCCTGACCATCCCCCATTTTAATCCTTTCACCATTGGGGTCTGCAGTTCAACTGTGTGGCTCCAACTCTGGAATTCCTTCCCAAAACTCTCTGTCTTCATCCCTCCCTTTCCACCATTCAGACACTTCCTCAAAACAACCCCTTTTTGACCAGACCTTTGGGGCAATTCTTTTGTCCCTAAACTCGCCTGTGACTCGGCTTCTAATTTTTCACTCCAGGCTCCTGTGAAGCATCTGAGGACGTTTCTGTTCAAGGTGCTATGTCAATGCAGGTTGTTGTTTTATGTGTCTGAGTGTCAGTTTCTCTCAATGTCCAGGACACTGCAGGTAACAGAGAATGATTCATTCCCCACTCAACCATTACCATCAAGCCACGGGGTCAACCTGGCATCCCTTAAAAATGAGGTGTCAACCTGGTGAAGCTCCCAAACAGGAGCGGGCAGCACGGTGGCACCAGTGGTTAGCACTGCTGTATCACAGCACCAGGGACACAAGTTCATATCCAGCCTCGGGTCACTATCTGCATGGGTTTCCTCCGAGTGCCGCTCTTCCTTCTCTCAGCCCAAAGATGTGCGGGTTCGGTGGATTGGCCGTGCTAAATTTCCCTTAGGGGGATTAGCAGGGTAAATACTTTGACTTGATTAATTATTTTGATTTGATTTATTATTATCATATTAGTATACAGTGAAAAGTCTTGTTTCTTGCGCGCTATACATACAAAGCATACTGTTCATAGAGAAGGAAGCGAGAGAGTGCAGAATGTAGTGTTACAGTCATAGCTAGGGTGGAGAGAAAGATCAATTTAATGCAGGGTAGGTCCATTCAAAAGTCTGACAGCAGCAGGAAGAAGCTGTTCTTGAGTCGGTCGGTCCGTGACCTCAGACGTTTGTATCTTTTTCCCGACGGAAGAAGGTGGAAGAGAGAATGTCCGGGGTGGGTGAGGTCCTTCATTATGCTGGCTGCTTTTCCGAGGCAGCGGGAAGTGTAGACAGAGTCAGTGGATGGGAGGCCGGTTTGCGTGATGGATTGGGCTACATTCATGACCTTTTGTAGATCCTTGCGGTCTTGGGCAGAACAGGAGCCAGACCAAGCTGTGATACAACCAGAAAGAATGAGTTAGTGAGAGTTATAGCTGACATGCCCAATTTCCTTCATCTTCTGAGAAAGTCGAGGCATTGACTGTGTTTCTAACTCTGTGGTGTATTTTGTCACAGGACAGTTTCGATGGAGATTTATTCTGTATCCCTGGGATTTAGAAGGTTCAGGAGTGAGTTGATTGAAGTTTTCTTTAATTCTTTCGTGGGACATGGGCATCGCTGGCTGAACAGAATTTATTGCATCGAGTTGCTCTTCGCGGGCAGTTGAGAGTTAACCGCATTGCTGTGGCTCTGGAGTCACACGTAGCCCAGACCACGTAAGGATGGCAGATTTCCTTCCCTAAAAGACATCAGTGAACCAGATGGGTTTTTCCGACAATCGACAATAGTTTCATGGTCACCAGTAGATTCTTAATTCCAGATCTTTTTATTGAATTCCAATTGGTGGGATTCAAACCCAGGTCCCCAGAACATTGGCTGAGTTTCTGGATTAATAGTCTGGAGATAATAACACTAGGCCATTGCCTCTCCTAGTGTCACCTCTCCATCCCTGTCATTCACTCATCATCTCCGCTTCCACCATCCTCATAGGCCGTGCGTCCAAACACATTCCCAGGCTCTGTGTGTGTGTGAAAGATGTTTTTCCTCACTGCGTCTCTCCTGAAACTTTAAATTGTGTCTCCCCGTCATCCCTGAACCCAATCAGCTCACGGCAACAGCTTTCCTTTATCGACTTTATCGAAACCTGTCCTAATCTTGTACATCTCGAGCAAATCTCCCCTCGAGGGGAACAAGCCCCGTTTCTCCAACCTCACCCTGGAGCTCACATCCCTCATTCCCACAATTAATCCACTCTCAAAGATGCTGCGGACCTTCATATTTCCTCCCTCGGTCTGTTTATCCCATCACAGGATCACAGAATTGTTACAGGGCAGAAGGAGGCATGTGGAGTTCAGACAAGAAGTTGAGGAGAGCAGAGAAAATAGAAACTAAATGGGCCCAAGGTAATTCTGTGTTTATTTCTTTTTCTCACTCTCTATGTCTGTGTCTTCTGTCCCTCTCTCCATCTCTCCCTCTCCCTCCCTGGGAATCTGTGAAAAATATCCACAAATATCAGTCAGCCATTTGGCCTTTCTTCCCAGCGGCCATTTGATGTGAGCGCAGCACTGAGATATTTCTGACAGAGTTGTCTCCTCGCTGAGGTAACATTAGTATTTTAAATGTGACAGAGACGCAGCTCTGGAGACACAAACGAGGGTTGTATTCCCGGGAAGTTTGGAGTGTCAGGGATAATTTGATCAACGTTGTCAGGAGAATAATGGAAACTGATAGGATAGAGAAAGAGAAAGGTTTCTTGCTGGTTGTGGAGTCTGGGACTGGGATCATTGTCTGAAATATTAAAAATATTCTGAAACCCTTTCAAAGTGAAATTAAGGAACACGTCTTCACACAAAGGGTGTTCTCGAATCACAGAACAGCAGGAGGCCATTCGGCCCATCATGTCTGCCCCGATCCCGGAAGTCTGCGTGGCTTTCCTCTGGGTGCTGCGGTTTCCTCCCACAGTGTGAATGATGTGCTGGTTAGGGTGCAGTGGCCGTGGTAAATTTTCTCTCAGTGTAACCGAACACCAGAGTGTGGCATCTGGGGAATTTTCACAGTAACTTCACAGTGTTAATGCAAGCCTACTTGTGACACTAATAAACAAAATTAAAAATTAGAAGTTGAGTAGGCTTGTGTTGTATTCATTGGAGCAGAGAAGACTGGGGGGGCGACCTGATTGAGGTGGACAAGATTATGAGAGACATGAAGAGTGTGGATCGGGAGCAGCTGTTCCCCTTAGTTGAAGGGTCAGTCACGAGGGGACATAGGTTCAAGGTGAGGGGCAGGAGGTTTAGGGGGGATGTGAGGAAAATCTGTTTTACCCACAGGGTGGTGACAGTCTGGAATGCGCTGCCTGGGAGGTTGGCAGAGGCAAGTTGCCTCACATCCTTTAAAAAGTAGCTGGATAAGCACTTGGAACATCATCACATTCAGGGCGATGGGCCAAGTGCTGGTAAATGGGGTGAGGTCGGTATGTTAGGTGGTCCTCACGTGTCGGTGCAGACTCGATGGGCCGAAGGGTCTCTTCTGCACTGTATGAATCTGTGATGAGGAAATGTTTTTAACGTAGTGACTGCTGGTATCTGGAATGTTCTGCCTTGATTAGCTGTAAGTATTCGCATTCCAACCATTATTCATGTAAATTGAGTCTGTGTCTTTATATGCCCTGTTTGTGAACAGAATTCCCACTCACCTGAAGAAGGGGCTTGGAGCTCCGAAAGCTTGTGTGGCTTTTAGAACATAGAACAGTACAGCACAGAACAGGCCCTTCGGCCCACGATGTTGTGCCGAGCTTTATCTGAAACCAAGATCAAGCTATCCCACTCCCTATCATCCTGGTGTGCTCCATGTGCCTATCCAATAACCGCTTAAATGTTTCTAAAGTGTCTGACTCCACTATCACTGCAGGCAGTCCATTCCACACCCCAACCACTCTCTGCGTGAAGAACCTACCTCTGATATCCGTCCTGTATCTCCCACCACGAACCCCATAGTTATGCCCCCTTGTAATAGCTCCATCCACCCGAGGAAATAGTCTTTGAACGTTCACTCTATCTATCCCCTTCATCATTTTATACACCTCTATTAAGTCTCCCCTCAGCCTCCTCCGCTCCAGAGAGAACAGCCCTAGCTCCCTCAACCTTTCCTCATATGACCTACCCTCCAAACCAGGCAGCATCCTGGTAAATCTCCTCTGCACTCTTTCCAGCGCTTCCACATCCTTCTTATAGTGACGTGACCAGAACTGCACACAATATTCCAAATGTGGTCTCACCAAGGTCCTGTACAGTTGCAGCATAACCCCACGGCTCTTAAACTCCAACCCCCTGTTAATAAAAGCTAACACACTATAGGCCTTCTTCACAGCTCTATCCACTTGACTGGCAACCTTTAGAGATCTGTGAATATGGACCCCAAGATCTCTCTGTTCCTCCACAGTCTTCAGAACCCTACCTTTGACCCTGTAATCCACATTTAAATTAGTCCTACCAAAATGAATCACCTCACATTTATCAGGGTTAAACTCCATTTGCCATTTTTCAGCCCAGCTTTGCATCCTATCTATGTCTCTTTGCAGCCTACAACAGCCCTCCACCTCATCCACTACTCCACCAATCTTGGTGTCATCAGCAAATTTACTGATCCACCCTTCAGCCCCCTCCTCTAAGTCATTAATAAAAATCACAAAGAGCAGAGGACCAAGCACTGATCCCTGCGGCACACCGCTAGCAACCTGCCTCCAATCCGAAAATTTTCCATCGACCACCACCCTCTGTCTTCGGTCAGACAGCCAGTTACCTATCCAATCGGCCAACTTTCCCTCTATCCCACACCTCCTCACTTTCATCATAAGCCGACCATGGGGGACCTTATCAAACGCCTTACTAAAATCCATGTATATGACATCAACTGCCCTACCTTCATCAACACACTTAGTTACCTCCTCAAAAAATTCTATCAAGTTTGTGAGGCACGACTTGCCCTTCACGAATCCATGCTATCAAATAAACCTGTTGGACTTTAACCTGGTGTTGTTAAACTTCTTACTGTGTTTACCCCAGTCCAACGCCGGCATCTCCACATCACGTTGATAAATGCGAGGTTATACACTTTGGAGGAAATAATAACAAATGGGATTACTATCTCAATGGAAACAAATTAAAACATGCTACCGTGCAAAGGGACCTGGGGGTCCTTGTGCATGAGACGCAAAAGCCCAGTCTGCAGGTACAACAGGTGATCAAGAAGGCAAATGGGATGTTGGCCTATATCGCGAGGGGGATAGAATATAAAAGCAGGGATGTCTTGATGCACCTGTACAGGGCATTGGTGAGGCCGCAGCTGGAATACTGTGTGCAGTATTGGTCCCCTTATATGAGGAAGGATATATTGGCATTGGAGGGAGTGCAGAGAAGGTTCACCAGGTTGATACCGGAGATGAGGGGTTTGGATTATGAGGAGAGGCTGAGGAGATTGGGTTTGTCCTCGTTGGAGTTTAGAAGGATGAGGGGGGATCTTATGGAGACTTATAAGATAATGCGGGGGCTGGATAGGGTGGAGGCGGAGAGATTCTTTCCACTTAGTAAGGAAGTTAAAACTAGAGGACACAGCCTCAAAATAAAGGGGGGTCGGTTTAAGACAGAGTTGAGGAGGAACTTCTTCTCCCAGAGGGTGGTGAATCTCTGGAATTCTCTGCCCACTGAGGTGGTGGAGGCTACCTCGCTGAATATGTTTAAAGCGCGGATGGATGGATTCCTGATCGGTAAGGGAATTAAGGGTTATGGGGATCAGGCGGGTAAGTGGTACTGATCCACGTCAGATCAGCCATGATCTTATTGAATGGCGGGGCAGGCTCGAGGGGCTAGATGGCCTACTCCTGCTCCTATTTCTTATGTTCTTATGTTCTGCCTGAGTCAGAGGTGGGAGAAGATTCCATCAAGAGGAAATTGAATGGGAAGCTGAAGGGAAAATATTGACAGGGTTACGGGGAGAGGGTGGAGGATTGGGAATAGTGAAACTGCTCTTGCAGTGTGTCGATCCAGGCTTGACGGGCTGAATGGCCTCCTGTGCTGTCACCATTCTATGATTCACACACAAGTTAACTTCTCAGTGTCTATTAGGCCCCACTCGTTCCTCCATGATCAGTTCCAGCATTTCAAGTTCAGATCCCAGTATTTTTTAGTTGGGGGATTGAGGAGTAAAACAGAAATAGGAATGAGAGTGTCAGTGCGCTTATGTTTTTGTATTTCTGTGTGTGTGTGTGTGTGTGTGTGTGTGTGTGTGTGTGTGTGTGTGTGTGTGTGTGTGTGTGTGTGTGTGTGAGAGAGAGACGGTTTCTACGTGTGTGCAAGTGTCTATTTCAATGTGTGTTTCTGTGTGTGTGTGACTGTGTTTCTCTGCGTGTGTCTGTGAGTGTGTGTCTGTGTCTGTGTGTGTGTCTCTCTCTGTGTCTTTGTGCATGTGTGTCTGTGAGTGTCTCTGCATGTGTGCGTGTGTGTGTGTTTGTCATGATCTGTTTGAGTGGTGGAGCAGGCTCGATGGGTCAAATGGCCTCGAACTGCACATATTTGAGATTCAAATACATTGACACACATGCATGCTGACACAGAAACAGACACAGACACACAGACAGACACACAAACACAGACAGACACACACACACAGACAGACACAGACACACACACACACACAGACACACACGCACAGACACACACACGCACGCACAGACACACACACAGACACACACACACACAGACACACACAGACACACACACACACACGCACAGACACACACACACACACACACACAGAGAAAGATATACACAGTATTGACATATTTATTGACCATTTAATGTGACTGAATGCTACACATCCTGGTTTGCCGATGACACAAAACATTAGACAGCATTGTAAGCAGCGTAGCTGGAAACATTACATTGCAAAGAGTTATTCATATTTTGTACATGGACAAAACTGGTGGAGAGGTTTCAGTGCAGGGAAAATGTAAACTGACACAACTTAGATTTAAAAGGGATAGAACAACGTACTTTAATAAATGATGAAATGACAGAAACAGTGGAAGCTCCAAATGTCCAGATATTTCACAGCTGGATTCGCACAATACACACAGCAATGTCTCTGATATTGCGGAATTGTTGTAAATGTGGTTAATCTCAGTACGGAGGCTGTCTTCATGTTACAATGTTAATCTGATCACTCTCATCAAAACAGGGTCAACATTTCTGTACAATGTGAGTGAATCATCAGCTCAAATAGTTCAGGTTCAGTGTTTAAAATAACCAGTCACTTTTCTGTGGCTGCTTTGGGAATGTCAGTGGAATGTAGTTTACAGTCAAGTGTGAACAATTGTATTGGGGAATAATTGGAAGCAGTTTCCATTGAGAGCTTCCTGCATTCTGGAAATGTGTGTGATCCATTCAGAGATAGGAAATGGATGGATGAATAAAGATGCAGTTTGTTGTTAATTACATGAGATTGTCTGCCTTGAAGATTCACAAGTTCCATGTGCTGAGAGAAAGGAATGATTAAACAATGTCTATAATTCAAATCCTTCAGACAAGTGAAAAAGCAGGAGAACAACTGAATCCACAAACGCTGCCACAGACAGTAGTCGAAGCTTCAACTTCATGTTTGAATGTGAAGGGCTGATTGAAATAAATAGGAGGCCACACTGGGATGCTGAGCAATTTGATTCCTGTTTTTCCTAAACTTCAAAATAAAAATCTGTGATGAAACATTCCTTGGACAGAGCAGAGGGAATTTTACTCTGTATTTAGCCCATTAAAGTATTTGTGTTGTGAACATTTGATGAACAGTGCAGATTAAACATTATTCTTAACCGCTGGAATTTAAGTTGGGGGCTGATTTAATCAAACATTGAAAATAATGAGGGAAAGGGAGAGGCTGATAAAGAACAAGTTTTTCTGCTGGCTGGGAACTCCAGGATTTGGGAATATTTGAATGTTAGCCTCAGTTTAGAATTTTAGAATTGTAGAAATGGAAACATTGCCAGATGTGGTGTGGAGTTAGTTTGAAACAATCTTCTGCAAATGGCTATTGATGCTCAGTCACTTTTTATTATTTTAAACCTAGAGTTGATAGATTTTCCTTCGTCCAAGGGGTTAAGAGATAGAGAGTTAGATCACAGATCAGCCAGGATCTTATTGAATATTGGAACAGGCTTTCAGGAAGATTGTTCCAGATTCCAAACACCCTCTTGATGAAGTGCTTTTCCTCACTTCACTTCTGATCCATTTCCCCATCATTTAGAATCTGTGCCCTCTAGTTCATGACCATCTCTTGAGAGGGAAGAGTTTCTCACTCTTTAACCTGTTGATACCCCTTAGGATCTTGAATCTCTCTCTCAAGTCTCACCTCAGTCTTCTTTCCTCCAAGGAAAACAGTCCCAACCTCTCCAATCTACCCTCGTAGCTACAGATCTTATTCCCTGGAATCATTCTTGTGAATCTCCTCTGCACTCTCTCCAATGTCTTCACATCCCTCCTCAAGTACGGAGCCCAGAACTGGGCGCAGTCTCCAGATGAGGCCTAACAAGTGTCTTATACAAGGTAAATATGAACTCCTTACTCTTGTCCTCAATCCCTCCATTAATAAAAGCTGGGATACCATATACTTCATTTACCTGTCTCTCAAAGTGCCCTGCCACCTTCACTGACGTATGTACATATTAGAATCATGGAATCCCTACAGTGCAGAAGGATACCATACAGCCCATTGAGCCTGCGCTGACAACATTCCCACCCAGGCCCTATCCCCGTGATGCAACGTATTTACCCTGATAATACTGGCATGAATTGAGAAATGGTTAACGGACAGAAAACAGAGCTTAGGTACAAATGGGTCATTTTCAGGGTGGCAGGCTGTGACCAGCGGCTTATCACAAGGATCAGTACTCGGGAGCCCAGCTATTCACAATCCATATCATTGATTTGGACGATTGGGATCAAATGTAATATTTCCGAGTTTGCAGATGACATGAAAGCAGGTGGAAGTGTGAGTTGTGAGGAGGATGTCGACTCTTCAAGGGGATGTGGGAGAGGCCGAATTAGTGGTGAAACCACACACGGAGTGTTGTGGACAGTTTTATCCTCTTACCTAAGGAAAGATATTCTTGTCCGAGAGGGACTTCAATGACATTTCACTGCATTAATTCCTGGGATGGAGGGATTGTCCTCTGAGGAAAGAAAATGGACTTTTACTTTATGCACTTGAGAACCATGAGAGGTGACCTCATTCAAACTTGGACAATTCTTACAGGGCTCAGCAGGGTCAAGTCATAGAGGTTTACAGCATGGAAACGCGCTTTGGCCCAACTTGTCCATGCCGCCCAGTTTTTACCATTAAGCTAATCACAATTGCCTGTGTTTCGCCCATATCCCTCTATACCAATCTTACCCATGTAACTGTCTAAATGCTTTTTAAAACATAAAATTGTACCCGCCCCTACTACTGCCCCTGGCAGCTCATTCCAGACACTCACCACCCTCTGTGTGAAAAGAATTGCCCTCTGGACCCTTTTGTATCTCTCCCCTCTCACCTTAAACCTATGCCCTCTAGTTTTAGACTCCCCTACCTTTGGGAGAAGATATTGACTATCTAGCTGATCTATGCCCCTCATTATTTTATAGACCTCTATAAAATCACCCCTCAGTCTTCTACGCTACAGGGAAAAAAGTCCCACCCTGTGCAACCTCTCCTTAAAACCCAAACCATCATGTCCCAGTAGCATCCGAGTAAATCTTTTTTGCACTCTTTCCAGTTTAATAATATCTATTCTAAAATAGGGTGACCAGAACTGTACACAGTATTCCAAGCGTAGCCTTAACAATGTCTTGTACAACTTCAACAAGACGTCCCAACTCCTGTATTCAATGTTCTGGCCAATGAAACCAAGCATGCCGAATGCCTTCTTCACCACTCTGTCAACCTGTGACTCCACTGTCAAGAAGCTATGAACCTGTACCCCGAGATCTCTTTGTTCTATAACTCTCCCCAACCCCCAAACGTCAGCTGAGTAGATACAGGAAGGATGTATCCCCCGGCTGGGGGCGCTGGGGGGGGGGGGGGGGGGGGGTCGAGGGGGGCGGTGTCTAGAACCATGGCATAGTCGCAGAGTAAGGGGGCAGGACATTTAGGACTGAGATAAGAACATAAGAAATAGGAGCAGTAGGCCATCTAGCCCCTCGAGCCTGCCCCGCCATTCAATAAGATCATGGCTGATCTGAAGTGGATCAGTTCCACTTACCCGCCTGATCCCCATAACCCCTAATTCCCTTACCAATCAGGAATCCATCCATCCATGATGTAAACATATTCAACGAGGTCGCCTCCACCACTTCAGTGGGCAGAGAATTCCAGCGATTCACCACCCTCTGAGAGAAGAAGTTCCTCCTCAACTCTGTCCTATACTGACCCCCCTTTATTTTGAGGCTGTGCCCTCTAGTTCCAGTTTCCTTTCTAAGTGGAAAGAATCTCTCCACCTCTACCCTATCCAGCCCCTTCATTAGCTTATAGGTCTCCATAAGATCCCCCCCTCAGCCTTCTAAATTCCAACGAGTACAAACCCAATCTGCTCAGTCTCTCCTGATAATCAACACCCCTCATCTCTGGTATCAGCCTGGTGAACATTCTCTGCACTCCCTCCAAGGCCAATATATCCTTCCGCAAATAAGGGGACCAATACTGCACACACTATTCCAGCTGCGGCCTCACCAATGCCCTGTACAGATGCAGCAAGACATCTCTGCTTTTATATTCTGTCCCCCTTGCGATATAGGCCAACATCCCATTTGCCTTCTTGATCACCTGTTGCACCTGCAGACTGGGTTTTTGCGTCTCATGCACAAGGAACCCCAGGTCCCTTTGCACAGCAGCGTGTTGTAATTTTTTTCCATTTAGATAATAATCCAATTTGCTATTATTTTCTCTAAAGTGAATAAACTCGCATTTGTCAACGTTATACTCCATCTGCCAGATCCTCGCCCACTCACTCAGCCTGTCCAAATCTCTCTGCAGACCTTCTACGCCCTCCGCACGATTCACTTTTCCACTTATCTTTGTGTCGTCTGCAAACTTTGTTACCCTACACTCAGTCCCCTCCTCCAGATCGTCTATATAAATGGTAAATAGTTGAGGCCCCAGTACCGATCCCTGCGGCACGCCACTAGTTACCATCCGCCAACCAGAAAAGCACCCATTTATTCCGACTCTCTGCTTCCTGTGAGGAGGAATTTCTTCCCTCAGAGTCATAGAGTGGTACAGTGAAGAAAAGGCCCTTCGACCCATTGAGTCTGCACCAACAGTAACTACCACTAAAGTTGTGCTAATCCAATTTTCCATCTCTTGTACCATATCTTTGAATGTTGTGATGTTTCAAGTGCTCATCCAAATGCTTTTGAAAGGTTGTAAGGTTTCCGACCTCCACTGCCTTCCCAGGCAGTACATTCCTGATTCCCATCACCCTCTGAGTGAATGTTTTTCTCAACTCTCCTCTGAATCTCCTGCCCTTTGCCCTAAAACTATGTCCCCTCAACCAAGGGGAACAGCTGTTTCCTATTCACGCTGTCCATACCCCTCATAATCTTACACACCTCAATCAGCCTTCTCTGCTCTAAAGAAAACAATCCAAACCTTTCCAGTCTCTCCTTATAGCTCAAATACTCCATCCCAGGCAACTTGCTGCTGAGCCTCCTCTGTACCCCCTCTAGTGCTATCATATCCTTCCTCTGGTGTGGTGACCAGATCTGCACACGGTACTCCAGCTGTGGCCTAACCAACACTCTGTACAACTCCAACATTAACTCTTTGCTTTTCTACTCTGCGCCATGACTGATAAAAGCAAGTGTCTCATCTGCCTTCTTTACCACTTGATTCACCTGCTCTGCTGCCTTCTGGGATCTGTGAATAATTGCCCAAGATCCATATGTTCCTCTGAGCTTCCCAGTGTCCTGCAACTCATTAAATACTCCCATGCCTTGTTACTGCTTCCAAAGTGCATCACCTCGCACCTATCAGGGTCAAATACCATCTGCCACTGCTCTGCCTATCTGACCAACCCAGCGATATCTTCCTGTAACCTACAACCTTCTTCACTATTAACCATCCTACCAATCCTGGTGTCATCTGGAACCTTGCTTATCGTTGCCCCCACATTATCATCTGTCTCATTTATGTATAACAACAATAAGCCCCCCAGCACGGAGCCTTGTGGTGCACCACTGGACACCGGCCTCCAGCCACTCAAACAGCCTTCCAACACCACCCTTTGTGTCCAATTACTAAACCAGTTTCGGATCCATCTCGCCAAGGTTTCCTGAATTCCATGTGCTTCCAGGATGGTAAATCTTTGGAATTCCCTATCCCAAAGGGCTGTGGAGGCTCAGTCATCGTTCACAGACTGAGATGGATAGGTTTCTACAGATTAAACATATTGCAAAGTTTCACCATCTGTGACCCCTTGTTCCAGCCTCCCCCCCCGCCCCTCTCCCCACCCCCTCAGCCCCTCAGCTGGAGGAAACAACATCCCTGTATTCAGTCAGTCCAGCCCGGTCAGAATTTATACATTTCAATTCGATCCCCTCTCATTCTTCGGAACTCCAGTGAATACAGGCCCAGTCGACTCAATCTCTCCTCATACGACAATCCTGCCATCCCAGGAATCAGTCTGGTGTGCCTCCGCTGCTCTCCCTCTATGGTAAGTGCAGCATTTCATAGTTTCAGAGACAAAAACTGTACACAATATTCCAGGTGTGGTCTCAACGAGGGCCTGTACAGCTGCAGTAAGACATCCTTGCTCCTTTCCTCAAATTCTCTTGCAATGAAGGCCAACATATCATTTGCCTTCCTAACTGTTTGCTGTAGCTGCATGCTTGCTTTCAGTCTCTGGTGTACTGGGGCAGAGTTTACTGATACAAGGCCCAGATTGTAATAACTGAGAGAGGTTTAGGGCAGAGATTACTGATACAAGGCCCAGATTGTAATAACTGAGAGTGGTTTAGGGCAGAGTTTACTGATACCAGGCCCAGATTGTAATAACTGAGAGAGGTTTCGGGCAGAGTTTACTGATACAAGGCCCATATTGTAATAACTGAGAGAGGTTTCAGGCAGAGTTTACTGATACCAGGCCCAGATTGTAATAACTGAGAGAGGTTTCAGGCAGAGTTTACTGATACCAGGCCCAGATTGTAATAACTGAGAGAGGTTTCGGGCAGGGATTACTGATACAAGGCCCAGATTGTAATAACTGAGAGTGGTTTAGGGCAGAGTTTACTGATACCAGGCCCAGATTGTAATAACTGAGAGAGGTTTCGGGCAGAGTTTACTGATACAAGGCCCATATTGTAATAACTGAGAGAGGTTTCAGGCAGAGTTTACTGATACCAGGCCCAGATTGTAATAACTGAGAGAGGTTTCAGGCAGAGTTTACTGATACCAGGCCCAGATTGTAATAACTGAGAGAGGTTTCAGGCAGAGATTACTGATACCAGGCCCATATTGTAATAACTGAGAGAGGTTTCAGGCAGAGTTTACTGATACCAGGCCCAGATTGTAATAACTGAGAGAGGTTTCGGGCAGAGATTACTGATACCAGGCCCAGATTGTAATAACTGAGAGAGGTTTCGGGCAGAGTTTACTGATACATGATCCCGGCAGGATTTACTGTTTGATAATCCAGCTGTTTGGCCCCGTTATGAGCACACCTTCCATGGCCATCATGTCCGGAAGTCGGCCTTGAACCCTTGAAGAATGAGAGGCGATCCCATTGAAACAGACTTAAAATTCTTACAGGGAGTGACAGGGTGGATGTAGATTGGATGTTTCCCCTGGCTGGTGAGACTAGAACCAGGGGACACAATCTCAGAATCAGGGGCAGACCATTGAAGACTGAGATGAGGAGGAATTTCTTCACTCAGAGGGTGGTGAAGCTTTGGAATTTTCTATTCCGGGGGATGTGGAAGCCCAATCATTCAGCATGTTCAAGAGGCAAATCGATTGTGTGAAATAAAATAGGAATCTGTGTGTGTGTGTTT
The DNA here is from genome assembly GCF_964213995.1 of Mustelus asterias. Taxonomy (NCBI): domain Eukaryota; kingdom Metazoa; phylum Chordata; class Chondrichthyes; order Carcharhiniformes; family Triakidae; genus Mustelus; species Mustelus asterias. The sequence goes on from NW_027590738.1 coordinate 27,957, forward strand.
GTGTGTGTGTGTTTGTGTGTGTGTGTTTGTTTGTGTTTGTTTGTGTGTGTTTGTGTGTGTGTTCGTGTGTGTGTGTGTGTTTGTGTGTGTGTATGTTTGTGTGTGTGTGTGTGCATGCGTGTTTGTGTGTGTGTGGACATGTTTCCGTGTGTGTTTATTACTGTGTGAGTGTTACTGGGTGAGAACATCTGTTTCTGTGTGTTTTCATAGAATCCTAGACTCCTACAGTGCAGAAGGAGGCCATTTGGCCCATTGAGTCTGTACCGACCACAATCCCACTCAGGCCCTATCCCCATTACCCCATGCATTTACCCGAGCTAGTCTCCCTGACGCGGAGGGACAATTTAGCACGGCCAATGCACCCGAACCAGAACGTCTTTCAGACTGTGGGAGGAAACCGGAGCACCCGGAGGAAACCCACGCAGACACGGGGAGAACGTGCAAAGTCCGCACAGACAGTGACCCAAGGTGGGAACCGAACCCGAGTCCCTGGCACTGTGAGGCAGCAGTGCTAACTGTGTGTTTGGTGTGTGTGTGTTTATTGTGTTTGTGTGTGTGATTTATGTGTGTTTGTTGTGTGTGCGCGTGTTTTGTGTGTGTGCGTGTTTTGTGTGTGTGCGTGTTTTGTGTGTGTGCGTGTTTTATGTGTGTTTGTGTGTGCGTGCTTTGTGTGTGTGCGTGTTTTGTGTGTGTTGGTGTGTGCGTGTTTTGTGTGCGTACGTGCACCATGATCTGTTTGAATGCTGGCGCTGGATCGATGGGCCAAATGGCCTACACCTGCTCCTATTTTCCTTTGTGATTTAAATACATTGACACACATGCACGCTGACACACACACACAGAAAGATATACACAGTGTTGATGTATTTATTCACCACTTAATGTGACTGAATGCTACACATCCCAGTTTACCAAAGACACACAATATTCAGCAGCATTGTAAACAGCGCAGCTGGAAACATCAAATTGGGGATTTGGTTTGAAAAAGGGTCAAAGCCTCTCTTGCTCAAGGCTGTTTGTCTATATTGTGCTGACAGTGATACACTGCCATCCTCTGCTGCCTGCTGGACATTGCTCCAGCCGCAGAGAGAGTGAAGTAGATCAGAAACTCACTGGGAGAGAATGCAGCTTCACACAGTATCCATCCAAAATGACAGGAGCATCAGCACACACACAAGCTCCGTGTGGAGACTGAGAGGGGCTCAGTGTGGAACACAAACCTTCACACTAAACCTGGAAGGACATTGATAAAGAGTTTAAAACAAAACTTCAGCAAATGTTTTGAAACATTTTGGTCCGTGGAAAAGTGCAGTGTGTAAAAAGCTGAAGATGTTTCCATTTCACATCTTCCTGCTTTGGGGAAATGGGAGTTATCTTTGCACTTACAAGGATATGGGGAGGGAGGTGTTTGAATGGACATTCAGCTTTTTGGGTGATTAAAGTGTTAACTTTGTTTCCAGAAGCTGTTTACAGTGATTGTCCCGAGAGATTGTATTGTTTCAGTGATGTCGACGTCTCCAATACTTCAGACAGAGGAAGGAAACAATTTTCAAAAGGAAAGATTGGGGGAATCACTACATTGAAGGTGTGAGGCCTCATCACTCTCTGTCTGGTTTTGTTCTGTAATCTTTACATGTTTAAACACTGAAACCTCTTGCCCTTGTTGGGAATATCACTGCGGTTTGAGAAAAGCAAACACTGATCCCACACTAAACACCCCCCCAACACAGGACTGAGCAGAGAGTGTGAAATGTGACTGGTGTCAGAGTGGATTGTCAAACAGAAGGGATTTGAAAAATCTCTAAATGATTCATTGATTAAAAACTCTAACATTAATGTCCCGCATCATAAACATCTGCTTCCTTATTGTATCTTTCTTTTACAGATCAAGTGATGGGTTGAATTTTGGACGGTGTAGATTTCCCTCAGCTGATTATTAAGATTCCTGATTGACACAAATACAATATCTGCTGTCGGTGACTCCAACAGTGAAATTCTCTCAGTTTATCATTCTGAATCTGTCACTGAGACAATTGTGGTCGGTAGTTCAGTTTTCAGTGTGAAATGTAGAAGGTAACTTTTGTTGCAATGTAATTGTAGTTAATAATTTTCCTGTAGTTTAAATCTCAGGTATAAATTAATAACTTTTCTCGTTCCTTATTCACAATTGTTCATTTCCCGTGATGTTGAGCTCTGGTTTTCTCTTTCTGGTGTCTGGTACAGCTGTACAGATATTGGGCAGCTCAGAGCATAGGGGTTCAGATCTCATTGTGAAGCTCAAAGGTCAGATTCACTTTTGTTAACTTTAAAATCAATTTTCCTGTCAAATATTCTCTGAATTTTTAAATAAATATTGAATGGAAAATTAAATCTGACTTTGCCAAGCTCTCTTTCTGTATTTCTCTGTTCGGAGTCTCTGATCGATGCTAAGGGCCTAGTATTTGAGGCTCTGAGCTGAACCCACAATCTGTCTGATTCTGAGGGAAGATTACTGCCACTCAGATACAGCTGGCTGCAATATCCCCTTGAAATATATCTGTTGTGTAAAGAGCCGCATGTTTTTTTTCCCCTGTGTCTGCTGTCCTTAAAGAACTATTGAATAATCTAAACATCCGCATTAATGATCACAGAACAAGGCCAACATGGGGGAATTGAGTATCAGGTTTAAAAGTATATTTATTAGTGTCACAAGTAGGGTTACATTAACACTACAATGAAATTACTGTGGAAAATCCGTAGTCGCCATGCTCTGGCGCCTGTTTGGGCAACTTGGGGAGAATTTAGCATGGCTGATACACCTAACCAGCGCGTCTTTCGAACTGTGGGAGGAAACCGCAGCACCCGGTGGAAACCCACGCAGACACGGGGAGAATGTACAAACTCCACACTGAGAGTGACCCAAGCCAGGAATCAAACCCGGGTCCCTGGCGCTGTGAGGCAGCAGTGTTAACCACTGTGCCGCCCCTCATCGATAAATTGTGCAGTTGTGGATTGCACAGGATAGGAGGGATGTGATAGCACTGGAAAAGGTGCAGAGGAGATTCACCAGGATGTTGCCTGGCCTGGAGAGTTTTAGTTCATAGAATCATAGAATCCCTACAGTCCAGAATGAGGCCATTCGACCCATCAAATCTGCACGGACTCTTACCCAGGCTTACCCCGTAAACCCACGTGTTTTCCCGCTAATCCCCCTAACCTATACATCGTGGGACCCTCAGGGCAATTTGGCATGGACAATGCACCCGGAGAAAACCCACGCAGACATGGGGAGAATGTGCAAACTCCACACAGACAGTAACCCAAGGCCGGAATTGAACCCGGGTCCCTGGCGCTGTGAGGCAGCAGTGCTAACCACTGTGCTACCGTGCCGCCACTCGAACTGAAGAGAGATTTTATAGACTGAGGGTGTGATCTTACCACCTGTTGACGCCACACTCCCGCTCAGCGAGGTCGGAGAATCTGGTGACCAGCCAAATCTCCTTTCACTGCAGTGGGATGGGAAAATCCTGCCGGCCTGAACGGTGATAAGATTCCACCCTGGGGTTGTTTTCCGTGGAGCAGAGGAGGCTGAGGGGCAACATGATGGAGATGGATAAGATTATGAGGGACATTGATAGAGTAGACGGGAAGAAAGCTTTCCCCTTGGTGGTGGGGTCAATGACCAGGGGGTATAGATTTAGGATAAGTGGCAGGAGGTTTACAGGGGATGTGAGGAAAACCTTTTTCACCCAGAGGGTGGTGGGAGTCTGGAACTCTCTGCCTGAAAGGGTGGTGGAGGCAGAGACCCTCAGAACGTTTAAGAAGTGCTTAGCTATGCATTTGCAATGCCAAGGCTTACCAGGCCGTGAGCCAAGTTGGGTGATTTGTCTTTGACCGGCACAGACGCAATGGGCCGAAGGGCCTTTTCTGTTCTCTCGACCTCCATTGCTAAAACACAACCTCACTGACCCAGCTTCTGGTCATCCATCCAAATCTCTCCCTCCACAGCTCGGGGACAAATCCTGCCGCGCAATCTTCCTTTGAAGTGGCTTTGGACATTTCATTCTCCGTGAGGACTTGTCCAGACAGTGATTGCTGTTGTTGTGTTTGTCTCAGTGTCAGCTCAGAAACATGGACAACATGTTAGAAATGGCCGTCTCCCAGTGAGTGTGAGGACAGGGCAGGCTTTGAGCGAGGCCTGGGCCGCTCCCTGAAGGACACAGGGCCACCATTGTGCTTTTTGGTGACAAACAGAAAGCTTTCACCCCTCTCTCTCTCTCTCTCTCTCTCGTGTCTCATCTGACTCACATTCTGCCCCTTCCATGCACTCTGTGCTGCTTTCTGGAGGTGGCTGCCAGCTTTATCCGCCACAGAGCATCTGCCAACAAGAACATCAGATGAAACTTTCCACTCCCCAAGTCCCTCTTTCCTCTCTGCTCCTTGCTGTCTTTCCGGAGGAATTGGGATGGGAAGCTGATGGGAAAAGATTTGCAGGGCTCCAGGGACAAAGTGGAGCAGTGGGACTGGCTCGATTGCTCTAGCAGAGAGTCGACACCAGCTGAATGGGCTGAATGGCCTCCTTCATTCTGTGGCTATTCTATGGTTGACACACAATAGATAGTCAAAATCTTTTCCCAAAGGTAGGGGAGTCTAAAACTCGAGGGCATGGGTTTAAGGTGAGAGGGGAGAGATACAAAAGTGTCCAGAGGGGCAATCTTTTCACACAGAGAGTGATGAGCGTCTGGAACAAGCTGCCAGAGGTAGTAGTAGAGACGGACACAATTTTATCTTTTAAAAAGCATTTAGACAGTTACATGGGTAAGATAGATGTAGAGGGATATGGGCCAAATGTGGGGAATTGGGACCAGCTTAGGGGTTAAAAGAAAAAGGGCAGCATGACAAGTTGGGCCAAAGGGCCTGTTTCCATGCTGTAAACATCTATGACACTATGACAACTTGTCATTTGGGTCTCAACTTCAAGTTTCTAGGTGTCCAGATCACCAACAACTTGTCCTGGTCCCCCCATGCCGACACTATAATTGAGAAAGCCCACCAACACGTCTACTTTCTCAGGAGGCTAAGGAAATTTGACATGTCAGCTACGACTCTCACCAACTTCTACAGATGCACCATAGGAAGCATCCTTTCTGTGTCACGGCTTGGTATGGTTTCTGCTCTGTCCAAGACTGCAAGAAATTACAAAAGGTCGTGAATGTAGCCCCGTCCATCACGCAGACTAGGCTCCCATTCATTGACTCTGTCTACACTTCCTGCGGCCTTAGAAAAGCAGCCAGCATAATTAAGGACCTCATGCACACATTCTCTCTTCCACCTTCTTCCGTCAGGAAAAAGATCCAAAGTCTGAGATCACGTACCAACCGACTCAAGAACTTCCCTGCTGCCCTCAGACTTTTGAATGGACCTGCTACATATTAGATTTATCTCTCTCTACACCCTACCTATGACTGCAACACTACATTCTGCATCCTCTCTTTTACTTCTCCCCGATGTACTCTATGAACGGTATGTTTTGTCTGTACAGCATACAAGAAACAATACTTTTCACTGTATCCCAATACATGCGACAATAATAAATCAAATCAAATCAAAATCCTCCCAATTCTTTCCTCCACGATAGGTTGCAGCATTTAAAGAACACGCCCAGGGCCCAGTGCTGAGTCTGAGGGTATCTGGCTACAGTAAGGTGAGTGATACAGGAGCGTCTCACTGTCTGAGGGAGGTGAGTCTTAGCCGGGGGTGCATGAGTGACCCAGGTTAATCTGACACTCCAGGGACAGTTGGAATGGAGCTTTCCCCCGGGCTGTCCCCTCCCCGTGTCTGCGTGGGTTTCCTCCGGGTGCTCCGGTTTCCTCCCACAGTCTGAAAGATGTGCTGGTTAGGGTGCATTGGCCGTGCTAAATTCTCCCTCAGTGTAACCCGAACAGGCGCCGGAGTGTGGGCGAATAGGGGATTCTCACAGTAACTTCATTGTAGTGTTAATGTAAGCCTACTTCTGACACTAATAAATAAACTGAAACTGAAGGTCAAGGTGCTGCTGTGACAATGCACTCTTGTTTAAACACTCTGCAATGCTGAGACTGGGAGAAGTGACCAACAGGGGGCAGCATTGCAGCTTCTGTCCCCCTATTGAAACTGGGATTGTTGCTCCATCTGCTGCACAATCCCAACCCCATCCACTGGGGGCAATCTGGACAATGTCTGCAGACAGACCTCACTGCGCATGCGCGGCAATGACACAAACCGCCGCCGGCCATTTTGCGTTGCCAAGGGAGACGGCCAGCGGCCATATTCCGTTGCCAAGGGAGACGGCGGCGGCGACCATCTTGCGTTGCCAGGGGAGACGGCATCAATGCGGCGGCGTCCCGCGCGCTGACCTCTGGGTGCATTCCCGTCCCGCACATGCGCACAGGCCGCCCCGCCCCCTCGACAGACCCCCTGTTGTCCCGCCAACGAGCATGGGCCGGGCCGGAGTGGGCAAGAGGTGGCACTGGGAGGAGCAGCCCCCGGCAGCGTCACAGCGACACCTGGTGGCCAGGAAGGGCAATAGCAGCAGCACAGTCTCTGCCCAAAGGCTTCCCCAGTTCAGCTGCTCAGAGACACTGGGAATGTCTTCAAGTGGAAACTTCAGCTTCTCACATTCACCCCCTGTGTTCAGTCATTGTTTCCTAGACAACCTCTGTAGTGACATCACTAACAACTTGTTCACATTGAAGGCCATGGCAATCTGGACCATTCGGCTTCAAAGCCATTGAGCTTTGAAATTTCAATTGAAATGTTGGAGATGAGAGTTTATCGATGCAAGTCATGTTGCATGTGGAACGCTCACGATGCCACAATTAGAGCGGTGCAGACATCTCACAGGGTTGTGTGACTGGAGGAGATGTCAGAGACGGGCTGGTTAAATATAGAGGGACAGGGTCTGAAGCTAAGTTTTGGGTAAAAGATGGTAGTAATGTTGTGACATTAATTTAGCTTCAGATAGTTGCTGGGGAGGGGGATAGAGAGGTTGGGGAGCGATGTTTGTATTGGGGCAATCTCTCTCTCTCTCTCATCATGTATAGATATGAATCCATCTCTCACTCTCTATCTCTCTTTACCCATTGTGTCCAGAGTCTTGTGAAGGCGCAGGCCGGTGGCAGGTGATTACTGCCGAGGAGGACAGCCTTCAGCGCACTGGAGCTGCGTTGCTGCACGGACAGCTCGAGGCACCTCTGCCTCCGACAGCATCATCTTCCACACGTGTGTCTCTTCTGGACTGTGTGTGTGTCGTGTGTAACTGGTGGGGACGATACAATCCAACTGGAACATGGTATGGTGGGAAGGTCTTATGAGCAAAGGCTGAGGGACTTGAGGCTGTTTTCGTTAGAGAGAAGGTTAAGAGGTGAGTTCTCATCATAAACCCGCTGGTCGCCTCCATGCTGTGGTACCGGCTGGTCCCTTTGACCCCTCCCCCTGGCTTTGTCGCCGATATCCAGAGAACCCTCGTGCGGTTCTTCTGGGACAATCGACTGCACTGGGTCCCTGCTGCGGTCCTGTATCTCCCGCTTGAGGAGGGCGGACAAGGTCTGGTGTGCCTCCGCACTCAGATAGCGATCTTCCGCCTCCAGGCCCTGCAGAGGTACCTTTACGTTGAGCCCCCTCCACAGTGGTGTGCCATGGCGACGTATTTCTTCCGCCAGTGGCACGGCCTCAATTATGACGTGCAGCTCCTGCATATCGAACTGGGGCGTGCTTCGACCGCCCTGCAGGAGTTGCCCGTCTTTTACCAGGGCCTCCTCACTGTCTGGAACAAGGTCGCCTCGCGACGCAGCTCTCCCCCGTCAGGAGTAGCGGCTCTCGTGCGAGAGCCGCTGCTCAGGAATCCGCTCCTCCAGCCGTATAACTTCAGGTGGCTGGCGGAGAGGGGGGCTGTGGACGCCGGGGTGACCAGAATCGGGGACGTGCTCGATGGCGGGGGGGCGGGCTGGATGAGTTCCCGCATGCTGGCTGAGCGCGCGGGGACGACCGTCCGGCGCGTGACCAAAGCCATCCTAGACCTTAGGACGGTCGTGCTCGGCCCCGAAACTGCACGCAAACTTGAGACGGCGCAGGCGTGCGGTGGGATCCCGCCCGAGCGTTCCCCTGTTCGGGCGGAATTCCACATTGGCCCAAAGCCTCAGCCCCCTCCCCTGGGTGAGGTGCCCCACAGCCTGAGCCGCCTCGCGGAAATGCCCTCCGTGCCTTTTTCTACCGCGCGGAGGCGTTTCCTGTGCGGGCTGCTGCTGCACACCCTCCACTACCGCCTCCTCGCCTGTCGCCCGGATACACCTTGGCGGGCCTTGTTGCCGCCGGGCGGCGGAGGTCCCCGCTGGAGGTCCCTCTACGGAGGGATCTCCCCCAATTACGTTGGGGACCTGGGGTGGAGGGTGATGCATGCAGCAGTTCCGCACAACCGTAGGATTCACTGGTTCACGGGCTCCGAAGACTGCCCTTTCTGTGGCCTTGTGGAGTCCGTGGACCATGTCTATGTTGTGTGTCTTAGGCTGCACTCCCTTTATGTTTTCCTGAAGAACCTTTTATTGATGTTTTGTTTGCACTTCAGTCCCACGCTCCTGATCTACGGACACCTGGTGCGGAGAGGGGAGGGTCGGGATGGCGACCTCCTCGTGAACCTGCTCCTGGGCCTGGCGAAACGCGCCATTTACCGGTCCAGGCAGCGGGCGATCGAGGGGGCCGTCCATCCTGACTGTCTGCCCCTCTACCGCGGCTACGTTCGCGGCCAGGTGTCCCTGGAGAGGGAGCATGCGGTGTCCACGGGCGAGGTTGACGCTTTCCGTGCCCGCTGGGCACCGCAGGGGTTGGGGTGCATTATTGACCCTAATAATCACATTTTAATTTGATGTTTTTAAGTTTCCTTTGCATTTTGATTTCTGTTCGGGCTGTTCCCCCTCCTTTTTGGGGAGCTGCCCCTTTTACTTTGTCCTGATTTAATTTGAGTTTGTTTACTTGGTTTGACCTAAAAAGAGGTCTCTCTGAATGAATATTGAGTACAGACAGACTCAAACTTCCTTCTGTCTCCCACATCTGTGAGTAAAACACTTTCTTTCATTCCCCTTTCCATTTATTTTCTCATTCTGGGGGAAATTGGGGACTTGCAGCAACTGAAGGGAATGAAGTGAATCCAGGGAGGCTGCAGACTCTGGAAAGGTTGGCCCAGGTTTCTCTCTTTCTGACTTAAAGACATTGACATCCTTTGCTCCCTCAGCTTGACACATTTATTTGTTTGGCTAAAAGGATGGTCTCTTTCCGAATGTTCACAATTAAAGGGCTGGTTCCCCAGGAGATGGCTGACATTTAAGAGAACAATAAATTAATATAGGACAGAGATATGCCTCGTGTTGTTATATTGTAGATTTGGTATATTATTTATGGTTCTGTAACAAAGTACATTTATTATTATTTCTCATCTTGTAATGTAACACTGAAGCTATGTTATATATTTCCACTCATCGAGTCATTACAGGGCAGGAGTCCATTCAGTAACTCAATCTGAATCAGTAAATTTGCGGACGACACAAAATTGGCAGGACTTGCAGATAGTGAGGAGCATTGTCAGAAGCTACAGAAGGATATAGATAGGCTGGAAATTTGGGCCAAGAAATGGCAGATGGAGTTCAATCCTGATAAATGCAAAGTGATGCATTTTGGTAGAAATAATGTAGGGAGGAGCTATACGATAAAGGGCAGAACCATAAAGGGTGTAGATACGCAGAGGGACCTGGGCGTGCAAGTCCACAGATCCTTGAAGGTGACGTCACAGGTGGAGAAGGTGGTGAAGAAGGCATATGGCATGCTTGCCTTTATAGGACAGGGCATAGAGTATAAAAGTTGGGGTCTGATGTTGCAGATGTATAGAACGTTGGTTCGGCCGCATTTGGAATACTGCGTCCAGTTCTGGTCGCCACACTACCAGAAGGACGTGGAGGGTTTGGAGAGAGCACAGAGGAGGTTTACCAGAATGTTGCCTGGTATGGAGGGGCTTAGTTATGAGGAGAGATTGGGTAAACTGGGGTTGTTCTCCCTGGAAAGATGGAGGATGAGGGGAGACTTGATGGAGGTGTATAAGATTGTGAAAGGCATAGATAGGGTGAACGGTGGGAAGCTTTTCCCCAGGTCAGTGGTGACGTTCACGAGGGGTCATAGGTTCAAGGTGCAGGGGACGAGGTTTAACACAGATATCAGAAGGACATATTTTACACAGAGGGTGGTGGGGGCCTGGAATGCGCTGCCAGGCAAGGTGGTGGAGGCGGACACACTGGGAACGTTTAAGACTTATCTAGATAGCCACATGAACGGAGTGGGAATGGAGGGACACAAAATAATGGTTTAGTTTGGACCAGGGAGCGGCACGGGCTTGGAGGGCCGAAGGGCCTGTTCCTGTGCTGTATTGTTCTTTGTTCAAATCCATGCCGACTCTCTGTCGAACAATCCAGTCAGTCCCATTCCCTTTCTATATTCCCTTTCCTCCTGCAACTTCATTTCCTTCATGTGCCCATCTAATTTCTGAAATATATTAAAGGGGACAGTAAACTAATATCGGACAGAGACGTGTCTGATGTTTTTTTATTCATCCTTGGGACACGGGCATTGCCGGCTGGGCCAGCATTTATTGCCCATCCCTAATTGCCCTTGAACTGAATGGCTCGCTCGGCCATTTCAGAGGCTAGTTGAGAGTCAACCACATTGCTGTGGCTCTGGAGTCACATGTAGGCCAGACTGGGTAAGGACGGCAGATTTCCTTCCCTAAAGCACATTAATGAACCAGATGTGTTTTTTTGGTCAATCGACAATGGTTTCATGGTCATCAGTAGATTCTTAATTCCAGATTTTGTTTTTAAATTCAAATTCCACCATCTGCTGTGGCAGGATTCGAACCCGGGTCCCCAGAACATCAGCTGAGTTTCTGGATTAATAGTCGTGATAATACCACGAGGCTATCAGCTCCCCTGTTGTTATATGGTACAGATTAGATATATTATTTATAGCTCTGTAATAAAATACACTTATTATATCTGGCTGTGTAATTTTGGACTGCAGTTATATTATATATTTCCAACAATCTCTTCCCTCAGAGAATTGTTAGTATCTAGATTTCTCTTCCATAGGGACCAGTGGAGGGATTGAATATATTCAAGGATGAGTTAGACAGTTTTTGAATGACAAGGGAGTCAATAATTATTGGGAACAGGCTGGAAAATGGAGAGAAAGCTCAGATGAGGAAGGATTTCTTCACTCAAGGACGTGGTGATGTTTTGGATTCTCTACCCCAGAGGACTATAGAGCCTCAGTCATCAAGAATTTTCAAGAGAGGGATTGATAGGTTTCTGGATATTGAAGATATCGATGGATATGGGGGACAGTGTGGGGAAAATAATGCAGAGGTAGATCAACCAATAATCTGAATGAATGGTTGAGCAGACTCGATGGGCCGAATGCTGACTGCAGCTCCTATTTGTTCTGATTTCTGTGCTGGACAGGAAGCAGTGAGCATGGATCTGTCAATCAGCCTCAATCAGCACCTTCAGGAGAATTGGGAGGGTGAATATTAGATACAGCAGAGTGAGAATGGAGGGAGAGTGTGTGGGATGGAGATTTACAGCTTTTGGGGAATGGGAGAGGAAAGAACGTTCATTAGAATCATCGAGTTCTTACATCTTATCAACCGTCCCTGAGCCTTCACAATGAATCCCACTTCTGAGGACACCCTTATCTCTGACTTGTCTGTACTGCTGGCAGTCTCACAAAGCAGCTGCCTGTGTGCTGATACGGGAGGCCCTGCTCGGCAAGTTTAATGCTCCATGATTGTGTCTTTAATGAATGCTCCATAGAAACTAGAAATGTAGATTTGAATTTCAATCGTATTCTGAATTGCGATGTTTTTTTCTAAATTGACTTACAGGATATTAGACAAGGAGAAATCAGACAGAAATCTTCAACATCACATCTAGATCTGACAGAGTGACTCGATTTCTTGGGACCTGAAATCATCGGTCGTTGAATCTCGCAGGAAAAATATTTGTTTGGCCTCTTGGCTTCAAAAGATTGTAAATATCGCTGTGACGAGAAATGCACTGAGATACACACACCCGAGTGAGAGTGTTCCAGTGCACTGAGTGTGGAAAAAGCTTTAACCAGTTATACAGCCTGAAAATACATCGCAGCATTCACAGCGGGAGAGACTGTACCCGTGTTCTGTGTGAGATTTAACTGATTATTTAACCTGGAGAGTTAGAAGGACACCCACACCATGGAGAAACCATGGAAATGTGGGAACTGTGGGAAGGGATTCAGGTTCCCATCTCTGCTGGAAATTCATCAACGCAGTCACACTGGGGAGAGGCCGTTCACCTGCTCTGTGTGTGGGAAGGGATTCACTGACTTACCTAATCTGCAGAGACACCAACGAGTTCACACTGGGGAGAGGCCATTCATCTGCTGTGTGTGTGGGAAGGGATTCAGTCAGTTATCCAGCCTGCAGAAACACAATCTCACTCACACCAATGAGAGACCATTTAAATGCTCTGACTGTGGGAGTGGTTTCAAAAGCTCTGGGGAACTGCTGTCCCACCAGCGCGCTCACATTGAGGAGAGACCGTTCAGCTGCTCTCACTGCACAAAGAGATTTAGAACTTCATCCAACCTGAAGATACACCAGCGAGTTCACACTGGGGAGAGACCATTCACCTGCTCTGTGTGCGGGAAGAGATTCACTCAGTCATCCCATTTTCAAACACACCAGGGAGTTCACACTGGGGAGAGGCCGTTCACCTGCTCTGTGTGTGGGAAGGGATTCAGTCAGTTATCCAGCCTGCAGAAACACAATCTCTCTCACACCAATGAGAGACCATTTAAATGCTCTGACTGTGGGAGTGGTTTCAAAAGCTCTGGGGAACTGATGATCCACCAGCGCATTCACACTGAGGAGAGACCGTTCAGCTGCTCTCACTGCACAAAGAAGTTTAGAACTTCATCCGACCTGCGGAGACACCAACGAGTTCACACCGGGGAGAGACTGTTCACCTGCTCGGTGTGTGGGAAGGGATTCACTCATTCATCAAACCTGTGCAGACACAATCTCACTCACACCAATGAGAGACCGTTTAAATGCTCTGACTGTGGGAGTGGATTCAAAAGCTCTCAGGATCTGGTGTCCCACCAGCGCATTCACACTGAGGAGAGACCGTTCAGCTGCTCTCACTGCTCAATGAGATTTAGAACTTCATCCAACCTGCAGATTCACCAGCGAGTTCACACCGGGGAGAGGCCATTCACCTGCTCTGTGTGTGGGAAGGGATTCACTCAGTCATGCAGCCTGCAGAAACACAAAGCCACTCACACCAATGAGTGACCGTTTAAATGCTGTGACTGTGGGAATGGCTTCAAAAGCTCTCAGGATCTGGAGTCCCACCAGCGCATTCACACTGAGGAGAGACCGTTCAGCTGCTCTCTCTGCACAAAGAGATTTAGAACATCATACAGCCTGCTGAAACACCATCGAGTTCACACCGGGGAGAGACCATTCACCTGCTCTGTGTGTGGGAAGGGATTCACTACTTCATCCCACCTGCGCAGACACAAAGTCACTCACACTAATGAGAGACCATTTAAATGCTCTGACTGTGGGAGCGGATTCAAAAGCTCTCAGGACCTGGTGTCCCACCAGCGCATTCACACTGAGGAGAGACCGTTCAGCTGCTCTCACTGCACAAAGAGGTTTAAAAGGTCATCCAGCCTGTGGGAACATCAGCGAGTTCACACTGGGGAGAGACCATTCCCCTGCTCTGTGTGTGGGAAGGGATTCACTCAGTCATCCAGCCTGCAGAAACACAAAGCCACTCACTCCAAGGAGAGACCCTTTAATGCTCTGCCCGAGAGGCCGGCTTCAGAAGCTCTCAGGAACTGATGATCCCCGAGCACATTCACACCGGGGAGAGGCCGTTCAGCTGCTCTCACTGTTCAAGGAGGTTTAGAATATCACCAACACTGCTGAAACACCAGTGAGTTCACACCGGGGAGAAACCATTCACCTGCTTGGTGTGTGAGAAAGGATTTACTCAGTTATCCAGCCTGCCCAGACACAACATCATCACACCCAGGAGAGACCCTTTAAATGTGGGCGTGGCTTCAAAAGCTCTCGGGAACTAATGTCCCACCAGTGAGTTCACACCAGGCAGAGGCTGGTCACCTGCTCTGACTGGGAAGGGATTCACTCAGTCAGCAAACTTGGTGAAACACCAGTGAGTTCACAAGTGATTACAGTTCTGGGATTATTCTTGTGAATCTTTCTTGCCCCTTCTCCAGTGTCTCTATTTCCTTTTTCTAAATGGAGATCACAAATAGAACGTAGAACAGTACAGCACAGGAACAGACCCTTCAGCCACCATGTTGTGTCGAACATGATGCCAAATTAAACTATTCCTTTCTGCCTGCCCTTGGTCCATATTCCTCTGTTCCTTGCATATTCATGTGCTTATTTAAAACCCCCTTAAACGCCCCTATCGTATCTGCCTCCACCACCACTCCAAGCTGCGCATTCCAGACACCTACCACTCTCTGTGTAAAAAACCTTACCTCTCACATCTCCTTTGAACTTTCCCCGTCTCACCTTCAGTGCATGCTCCCTGGTATTCGACATATCAACTCTGAGGGAAAAGATTCTATGTCTCTCATTTTATAGACTGCTATCAGGTCTCCCCTCACCCTCCACCGCTATCGAGAAAACAACCCTCGTTTGTCAGTCGCTCACACCCTCCAGTCCAGGCAGCATCCTGGGAAACCTCTTCTGCACCCTCATCAAAACCTCTGCATCCTTTCTGTAATGTGGTGACCAGAATTGAACGCAATATTCTAAGCGCGGCCCAAACAAACTTTTATAAAGCTGCAACATGGCATGCTGACTCTTGTACTCAATAAAGGCAAGCATGCCATATGCCTTCTTTAGTGACTAAATATTTGTGTGGCTAATTTCAGGGAGCTCTGGACTTGAACCCCAAGATCCCTCTGTACATTAACTGTATACTTATCCTTAATATTTGATCTCCCAAAGTGCAGCACCTCACACTTGCCCGGATTGAAATCCATCTGCCATTTCTCCGCTCATATCTGCAGCTGATCTACATCCCACTGTATCCTTTGACAACCTTCGACATTATCTACAACTCCATCTAGCTTTGTGTCGTCTGCAAGCTTACTAACCCACCCATCCACGTTTTCATCCAAGTCATTTATATATGTCACAAATAGCGCAGGTCCCAGTACAGATCCCTGTGGAACACCACTAGTCATGGACCTCCAGTCAGAAAAACACCCTCCACCGCTATTCTCTGACTTCTATGGGCAAGTCAATTCTGAATCCAAGTGGCCAAGTCACCGTGAATCCCATGCATCTTAATCTTCTGGATGAGCCGACCATGAGGGACCTTGTCGAAAGCCTCACTAAAATCCATGTTCACAACATCCACTGCTCTATCCTCATCGATCACCTTCGTCACCTCCTCGATAAAATCGATCAAGTCAGTAAGATGTTGACGGTGCTCCCACTGCAGTCCTGTGATGAAAATATAGACTGGTTGGTGAAATGTAGATAACAGGTAGAATTGATATCTAATGAGGACTTTATACTTTAGAAATGAATACAGGGCTCATTGTTACTAACGGGGAAAGAAGGGTTAAAACCCTTACCCAGAACCCTTTTCACACACACGTGGACATCTCTGAATCTGACGCACACCAAATGGAACGTTACACAAGGGGCTGGAATTCACTGGAATTTCTTAACAACCTTTCAATAGAAATGTCCTGGTACCGACTGTGACAAAGGACACAACAGACAGCAAGAACCAGGAGGAACCTTTAACACAGAGAATGTTAATAACCTTGTTCAGGACACCGGTGCCAGGCACAGGAGGATCCCAGGAAAAACGGAACATTTAATTTCTGTCTGTTTCACAATTCTAAATAACTAATTCTTTAACAAAGGAATGTTTAAAAACAGCATTGTGATATTCCAAGGTCAGTGTGTCTGGGAAAGGGGCACACTGATGTGTTTTTATTTTAAACAGGAGGATCCACTGAAAAGCAGCTCTGGACGATACGAGCACCTCCTGACCTACTTTCAATTCATTTCAAATCACCCATCACTTTCCCTGGAATATTCTTTATTCTTTCCTGGGATGTGGACACTGCTGGCAAAGCCCCAGCACACGTTGCTCAGCTCCTAATTGCCCCTGAACGGAGTGACTTGCTCGGCCATTTCAGAGGGGCAGTTAAGATTCACCCACATCGCTGTGTGGGTCTGGATTCACATGTAGGCCAGACCGGGTAAGGATGGCAGATTTCCCTCCCTAATAGAGAGCATGAAGAGGGTGAACTGGACAGATTTTTACAATAGTCGATAGTTTCATGGTCACCGTTTCTGAGACTAACTTTATATAATTCCAGATTGATTCACTGAATTCAAATCCCACCAGCTGCCTGTCCCCAGATCCTTTGCTGCGTCTCTGCATTACTCGGCCAGAGACATTCCCACAACCTCCCCCTGAATGGAATATTCCACAACCCCTTAGTTAAACAGGAAGGAGAAAAGAGAAAGGCTTTGACCTTTGGATGACCTCATCACCAACTACAGAAACCTTAAAGCTGACCATTCTGTAAAAGTTTATAAACTTTATTTTTATAAAACACAGAGTAAGAAACAGGTGAAAAGTAACGATGGACGTTGTGACTGACATCAGAAACATTGATTGACCGGATAAACACTCACTACATCACAGAGCGATCCTCAACCATTAAAGAATTGACCCACAATAAGGAATGAGAGAGCCTTATAAAAAGGGGCAGGAGTTTACACAGAGAGGCGACACCCACAGCTGCTCAGGATGATGGAATTCAGTTCAGGACGGGGATAAAGTGAGAAGCTTTTGTGATTCAAGACAGAAGTATTGAACAATCTGGAATCAGTGCTTCTCGAGCTTGCTGACTCGCCGAACACTTCAATTAATCTCATCATAAAAACCCCCAGTGTAAATAACATGGATTTGACTGACAAATGTTGAAGTGTTGGTTCAGAGACACAAGTTTCGACTTCCCATTTGAGCCTCAGGCACCTTTCTGTCTCCCTATTGCTCGTGTCAGTGACAGCCAGGCGACGGAGCTGAGGGCTGAATTTAGCTGAGAATAACGAGGCCTGTGCCTCAGTTGGGCGTCGCCCCCCCCCCCTCCCCCCCATGGGCGTCTCACTAGTAGAGAGACAAGAAGGAGGACTGACTGGAAAATGAGCCTCCAGTCAATCTGGGCACGGGCGGGGTGACCAGGTCTGATGGTGACGTGACCCCCGGGGTTCAGTGTCCCTGTGTCCAAAGCGGGGAGTCGCGGGAACAGGGGACAGAGGAGCTGAAGAGAAACCATTTGTGTCCAGAACATTGTGAACATCCTTTACTCTGGTTGTCTTTGATCCTCAAGTCATTTTCTGTTTGTTTTAACCATGTTCTGTTTCATTAATAAACTTTTATAAGTAAAAATATTTGATTGTTCTGGACTTTTCCTGATGAGATTGATGCACTTTAGGGAAAGTGGGTGAGAGGTGTTGGCAGGCTCTTTAACAGAAAGTGAGTCCCTCTAAGGTAATTGGCAAAGGAGCCAGAGGGGGAGATGAGATTTTATTTTTGACACAGTGATGTTAGAAAATGGGGTTCAAGGAATCAATTAACCCTTTCTCCCCTTTTCCCAAACTCTGAAATGATTCCCAGTGATATCCCTTATTGGTGACGGTGGTTAGATTTTATTCAGTATCAATAAGAGCTGACACAGGCTAATGTCTGAGCAGTCGTATCAAAGTGCAGCAGCATTACCATTACACTCTGGGTAGAAGCAGCATCTCCACGGAAATGCTCCCTGCTCTGCCCCAGATGCCATGGCACCAGTCAATGCAATATGTAAAACCTCGACAAATCTCTGTTCTCGGGGAATCCCTTCTTATACTTTGTTACATCACAAAGACTATGGAGACTGATTTAACCCAATCATTGCCCGGCTAACATTTGAACGGACCAATTACAAAACCTGTCATTGAACCATCTGTACCCACACAAGCCACGTCAAACTCTCAAACAATTGTCTTCCCACGCTCCGTCCCTGGTACAGGGAGTCAGCATTCCCATGCCAAGTAGTGAAAACATGGTGGCCTTGACACCCAGGTATCATCCAGGATTCAAGGCCCTCTTGTTTTCTCTGTCCTCTGGGAGCTGTTTATCTCCCTGCTCCCACACAGCAAGTCGTCTGTTCTCAGCTCTGCTGGATTTCTGCTGAAGTTTGGCCCCTTTTGGATCAATAAAACATTTGGTCAATGACCCAAACCACAATTTCCCATCCTGTCACCTGTCAACCATCCTTACCCAGAGTGCAATCACAACAGGAATAAAAACAGGAGAAGTGTCACAATCAAATTCAAAATCAATGCACAGCCAGTCATAGATTTTAATTTAATGTTCACTAATTAGCAAAAACACCTGAAGTAGGGGGTCCCCCAGGATTCTTACAGTCCACACCCTGAGGGGGGAGAACTCTCTCTCTGATCCTCACTCAATTTCACTCCGTTATTTTCCAGTTCTGTTCTGGCCCCGCCTGGGGTAACATCTAATCGATCTTTCCTACTTCTGAAGGAGCACCGTGAGTTCTCGGTTACTAGTCCATAAGGACAGATGGTTCAAGCAACAGATCAAGCATGGATGTAAAAGATTCTCCAGCTCTCTCTTTACCCCTATCCAAGTTGTGGACAGTTCTTATTCAGTATTATTTCTCCCAATCCCTTAATTGTCCCAATCTAGAATATTATCCATTTTACTGTAATTTCACTCACTTTCTGTCCCTGTGCAGTGTGTTTAATTGGACCCTGATTGTTTTGAACTCAGTTTCTCTCTGGAGTGTGTGTCAGTGCCTTGATGATGTCACAATGTTGTCTCAATCCCCTGGCCACATTAACCATTTCATCTCCTGCTGTGTCTCAAGTAGCTGTGTGTGTTTGGGACCCGCTCTTCACTCCATCTCACCATGAATTTAGGCTTGCTATTTTTCACATGTAACAAATCACATCTGTACACTCACTCCGGTATCCCAAAATCATGTCACACATTCTTAACTCTCAGATGTGCTCATGAAATGACCAAAGTGAGTGTCTGTCTTTCTTATCTCCCCCTGTGATGGATGTTTCATGTAGTGGCCGGGCTTTCAAATGTGGATTTCCTTAAAACAAAGTTCATGAACAAAGATGTAAATATCACCAAGAGAAAGTGATCAACTTATTCATCCCATCGACACATTCCAGACTTTCACTAGAATGTAGGTGGAAACCAGATTGATATATTCCATTCAACCACACCCAAGGGGAGTTATTCCAATTCCCTTATTGTCCTGTATTTCTTACAACTAACCACAGGAGACCCAGGGACATGTTACAATAGTGTATTCATGCTTCAAGCCCAGAGGGAACTACCCCAGAGAAAGCTCTGGAGGAGCACCCTCCTGTGATACAGCTCTCACAGCTCAAAGTCATAGCTCTGACACAGCTCTCTAACAGAGTAATCACAGAGATAGCACTCTAATACAACTCCCAGCTCCAAGTCACAGATACAGACAGCTTACACAGTTATTCAATACACAGAACATTTAAAATTCCAATCTTGCCGACGTAGGTTAGTTCTTAAACCTTCACTCAAAAGTTTGTGAGAAAATGGTCCGTTTTTCTAGAAAGTAAACAACCTTGCTGGCAAGCCTCCTGATGTCAGCACCTTGAGGTATTAGCAATTGACCAGCCTGTGATTTTACTCTAATGAAGGAGGGGGAGGGGGGGGGGTTAAATCTATCCCCCGTTTACCAAATCCATTAATTCACTCTTACAGTCCAAATCTTTAACACAGAAATTAAACATTCTCATTTGGTTTCAGGTATTAACATATTCTGTTAGTTTGTTCTTTATTGTCGATGTCAGGCTGGGGTTGTTCCCCCTTGGATGTGGGGAGATTTGATAGAGGTGGACAAGATTCTGACAGGTTTAGATAAAGTGGACAAAGAAAAGCTGTTCCCATTAGCTAATGGGACAAGGACGAGGGGGACACAGATTTAAGGTTTTGGGTCAGAGATGCAGGGGGGACAGGGACGTGAGGAAGAATATTTTGATGCAGCGAATGGTAATGAGCTGAAACTCGTTGCCTACGAGGGTGGAGGAAGTGGAGACAATAAACAATTACAAAGGAAATTGGATGGGCATTGGGGGGTTTCAAACAGAAATGCTGACTAAACATCTCTGAACTTCTCAACACCCTGTCACTCTGTGATCCATGTGAAATCTGAAAATAGGCTTTTAGCAGCAAGAATCAAAGAGCATCAGCCCACTGGAGGCAAAATCGTGCGACCGGTTGACCATCTGTGAGAATGAACAAAACGCAGTCCTGGACGTATTTGAGAGCTGAATTGTAACAGCAGAATCCAACCCCTGGAATCACTTGTGAACTCGCTGGTGTCTCAGCAGGCTGGATGAAACTCTGAATCCCTTCTCACACACAGAGCAGGTGAATGGCCTCTCCCCGGTGTGAACTCGCTGGTGTGTCCGCAGGGTGGATGAATCTCTGTGAGTGCAGCAGAATGGTCTCTCCCCAGTGTGAACTCGCTGGTGTGTATGCAGGTTGCATAACTGAGTGAATCCCTTCCCACACTGAGAGCAGGTGAATGGCTTCTCTCCAGTGTGAACTCGCTGATGTGTTTGCAGGGCATATAAATCATTGAATCCCTTCCCACATTGAGAGCAGGTGAATGGTCTCACCCCGGTGTGAACTCGCTGGTGTACCTGCAGGCTAGATAGCTGAGTGAACTCCTTCTCACATACAGAGCAAGTGAACGGCCTCTCCCCAGTGTGAACTCGCTGGTGTGCCTGCAGGGTGGCTGCATGACCAAATCCCTTCCCACACTGAGAGCAGGTGAACGGTCTCTCCCCAGTGTGAACTCGCTGGTGTGACTGCAGGCTGGATAATTGAGTGTATCCCTTCCCACATACAGTGCAGGTGAATGGCCTCTCCCCAGTGTGAACTCGCTGGTGTGCCTGTAGGGTGGATGCGTGAGCGAATGCCTTCCCACACTGAGAGCAGGTGAACGGCCTCTCCCCAGTGTGAATTCGTTGGTGTCTCTGCAGGGTGGATACAATACTGAATCCCATCCCACACCAAGGGCAAGTGAATGGCCTCTCTCCAGTGTGAATGCGCTGATGAGCTTCGAGATACGATGGGAATCTGTATCTCCTCCCACAGTCCCCACATTTCCATGGTTTCTCCATGGTGCGGGTGTCCTTGTGACTCTCCAGGTTAAACAATCAGTTAAATCTCACACAGAACACGGGTACAGTCTCTCCCTGCTGTGAATGCTGCGATGTATTTTCAGGCTGTGTAACTGGTTAAAACTCTTTCCACACTCAGTTCACTGGAACACTCTCACTTGGCTGTGTGTGTCTCAGTGCATTTCCAGTCACACTGATGTTGAAGATCTTCGGAAGCTGATAGACCAGGCAAACATTTCTCCTTCGAGATTCAGAGCCTGATGATATTCAGGTCCCAAGGAATTGCCCCCCCCCGAATTGCCCCCCCCCCCGAATTGCCCCCCCCCGAATTGCCCCCCCCCGAATTGCCCCCCCCCGAATTGCCCCCCCCCGAATTGCCCCCCCCCGAATTGCCCCCCCCCGAATTGCCCCCCCCCGAATTGCCCCCCCCCGAATTGCCCCCCCCCGAATTGCCCCCCCCCGAATTGCCCCCCCCCGAATTGCCCCCCCCCGAATTGCCCCCCCCGAATTGCCCCCCCCCGAATTGCCCCCCCCCGAATTGCCCCCCCCCGAATTGCCCCCCCCCGAATTGCCCCCCCCCGAATTGCCCCCCCCCGAATTGCCCCCCCCCGAATTGCGCCCCCCCCGAATTCCCCCCCCCCCCCCGAATTCCCCCCCCCCGAATTCCCCGGCATTGCCCCCCCCGGGCATTGCCCCCCCCCGGCATTGCCCCCCCCCGGCATTGCCCCCCCCCGGGCATTGCCCCCCCGGGCATTGCCCCCCCCGGGCATTGCCCCCCCCGGGCATTGCCCCCCCGAATTGCCCCCCCCCGAATTGCCCCCCCCCGAATTGCCCCCCCCCGAATTGCCCCCCCCCGAATTGCCCCCCCCCGAATTGCGCCCCCCCCGAATTCCCCCCCCCCCCCGAATTCCCCCCCCCCCGAATTCCCCGGCATTGCCCCCCCCGGGCATTGCCCCCCCCGGGCATTGCCCCCCCCCGGGCATTGCCCCCCCCCGGGCATTGCCCCCCCCCGGGCATTGCCCCCCCCCGGGCATTGCCCCCCCCCGGGCATTGCCCCCCCCCGGGCATTGCCCCCCCGAATTGCCCCCCCCCGAATTGCCCCCCCCCGAATTGCCCCCCCCCGAATTGCCCCCCCCCGAATTGCCCCCCCCCGAATTGCGCCCCCCCCGAATTCCCCCCCCCCCGAATTCCCCCCCCCGAATTCCCCCCCCCCGAATTCCCCCCCCCCGAATTGCGCCCCCCCCCCGAATTGCACCCCCCCCCGAATTGCACCCCCCCCCCGAATTGCACCCCCCCCCCCGAATTGCACCCCCCCCCCGAATTGTCCCCCCCCCGAATTGCGCCCCCCCCCGAATTGCGCCCCCCCCCGAATTCCCCCCCCCCCCCGAATTGCCCCCCCCCGAATTCCCCCCCCCCCCGAATTGCGCCCCCCCCGAATTGCGCCCCCCCCGAATTGCGCCCCCCCCCCGAATTGCACCCCCCCCCCGAATTGCACCCCCCCCCCGAATTGCACCCCCCCCCCCGAATTGCACCCCCCCCCCCCCGAATTGCGCCCCCCCCGAATTGCGGCGCCCCCGAATTGCGCCCCCCCCCGACTTGCGCCCCCCCCCGCTTCCCGTCTCCAGCTGTTCCCACCAGACACAAAAACCGCTGCTGAATCTCCCCCCCCCTCCCCTTCCTGCCAATGCCCTATAGATTCCTCTCTCAGCTCAATCCCCCCCGAACCCTTCTCCTGAACCCACTCCCAATCCTTTTAAACCCGCCACCCTCAGTCTCTCACCCCCAAATTCCCCTCCCCCCAAACCCCTCCTTAATTCCCCACTCCAGAAACCCACTCTAAATCCCTCCACTTCAACGCCTCTAACGCTCCCTGCTGCCCAATCTCTCTCGGCCCCTCCCCCCGATCCTCTCTGCCCAATCTTCTCCAATCCCACTCTAATCACCCCCCCACTCACTCTCTCTCAGGAACTCACCGCCAAAGCCCTCTGAGCCACTCCCAATCCTTCTCAACCCGCTGCCCTCAATCTCCACTAATTCCCCCCCAAAACTCCTCTTTCCCCCACCTGATTCCCTGTCCCTCTGCCCGATCTCCTTTAATCCGACTCTGTAAGCACCCCCTCCCCCCGCTCAATCTCTCTGACACCCACTGCCAATCTGACTCTCAGCCCCCTGAATCCTCCAAGTTCCTGCCCCAAATCCTCAGCCCCCCCCCCAAAGGCTCCCTTTGCCCCCCCCCCTGCCAAAATCAAGCCACCCAATCCTTCCTCAGTCCTCCCCACCCCTGAATCCCTGAGTCACCCCCCCCACTCCGAATCGCTCGACACCCCCCCAATTCTAACCCTGATGCAAGGCCCCACCCTAAATCCCTCTCTGAATTTCCCCCCTCCCAAATCCCTATAAATCCACCCCGCCCTCAATCCCTTTCCCTCCACCCCGACTCGCCCCCCCGCCATCTCCCTCTGACTCCCTACCCCATCCAGACCCTCCCCAGATTCTAAGCCCCTGAGATTCCTCTGGAATCCCCCCTGAATGTCTCCCGAGATCGCACCCACCCTCGCCACATTCCTCTGCCCCCGAATCCTGCTCCCTCTCCAATCCCACCCCTTCTATCTGTCTGAGCACCAAACCATGTCTTTTAATCCCCGTAAACCCCCCAATCCCTCCTGTATCCCTCAGAACCCCAGAAATCCCCCTCTGAGCCCCCTCTTCCCGAATTCCCCCCGATTCCCTCCCTCTCAGCCCCGCTAAATCCCAAAGTCCCCATGAGACCCTTAAATCCCCCTGAATCCCTCTAATTCCCGACCACAATCCCTGAGTCTCCCCCTACATCCCTCTCCACTCTCCCCCTTTAATCCCCCTCAATCCCCCCCCCCACTCCAGCCAAATCTGTCGTCCCTCCTCACAATCCCTCTAAATCTCCCGATCCTTCCCTCTGAGCCCCGTATCCCTCTAAGTTCCCCTCTTTCCCCCCCCCGCCCCTCTCAACCTGGCAAATTCCCACTCCCTCCCTGTGAACAGCCTCTGGACTGACAGATCCCCCCCTTTCTAATTAGTACCCCCCCCCCCTCCGCGCGTCCATCCCCGTCCACCACCCCCCTGTAAACAGCTCCTGGTGGAGTTGGATGTGGAAACTCTGCCCATTTTAAACATTAACGTTCAAATGACTAATTCCCTTGACACTGAGCAGCCTGTGTTATAACATCCCCCACCCCCATCCTGTACAACAGACCCCCTGTCTGATTCCCCCTCCCCTCCTCCATTGCCCCCTTTCTCTGATAACCCCTGACTCTGGTCAGCCTGTGTTATAATTTTTCCCGCTCTTGTACAACAGCCTCCCCCACCGGCCCCTTCCCTCTCTGTCTAATAGCCCCGGCTCTGAACAAGCCCCTGTATTACACACTCCCCCCTTTCAGCAGTGCTGGATCCCTCTGAATTGCCCCTGATTCCCTCCCTCTGCGTTCCTGGGCCTTTGCTGCTTGTGAACAGCAAACCCGTGATCTGGCCCATCCCCCACGAGAGAGCAGAGAGAGAGATATAAGAGACAGAGAAGCAGAGATATAGAGATGGAGATAGAGAGAATGCTGCTGTAATTCAGACAGAATGATTCACAGAGAGGGGGAAGCAGAGATCAGAGAGATGGAGATGGGGAGGATGCGACTGTAATTCAGACTGATTCACAGAGGGGGAAGCAGAGATCAGAGAGAGGGGGAAGCAGATAGAGAGAGGGAAGCGATAGAGAGAGAGATAAGAGACAAAAGTAGAGTTAAAGTTAAATTTTTATTTGTTAATCACAAGTAGGCTTACATTAACACTGCAATGAAGTTATTGTGAAAAGATATAGAGATGGGGAGTGAGAGAGAATGCTGCTGTACTTCAGACAGAATGAGTCACAGAGAGGGAGCAGAGATAGACAGAGGGGGGAGCAGAGATAGAGAGAGAGACGGAGAGGAGGCTGCTGTGATTGAGATAAAATGATCCACAGAGAGAGAGGGAGATGTCCAGAGAGGCTGAGATACAAAGTGAGATGTGGAGATAAGTAGTAAGTGGGGCTTTGGCAAGACAGAGTGACAACGTTTCAGAGAGAGTGAAAGACAGGGGAAAGATGCTGCCATTGTGAGAGGATGAGGAGAGACAGGGATTGGAAAGATGTGGAGAAACAGTTCTGAGGATGGGGGAGTTGCACAGACAGAGCTTCAGGGAGAGGGATTGAAATCTGTGGGATTACATTGGAGCAGGGATCACTGGGAATACCCCCTCCCCCTGACACACAGACCACTAACCCTCAGTGTAAAAGCCCCACCAGTCTATCTGTGTATAAAAATGAACGACAAAGACACGGGGACTTTTATTAATATTTTTCTCTCTGGTTATAGCTCTTGTCCGAGGATTCCTCATGGCAAAACTATTCGCTCTCTGCATCGCCAAAGTTTCCAAAGGAATTCTCCTTGGAAGAGAGAAAGAGAAAATAAAGTGAAATTTGATTAAACACAAAACAAAAGCTGATTAAAAACAATAAAAGGCACAGCAAGATCCCAGGACTTGCTGAAATTCACAATCTCACTGGGGGGGGGGGGTGGGGGAAACATTCATTTTCACCTCCTCATTATTAAACCCTGACAAAATGGGAACACGTTTCAAATGCAATGAACTGCCTCCTGACTGTCCCGATATTGAATTTATTAAACACATCAAACCATTCTGGGGGCTTTACTCCAGAGACAGGCCAGTGAATAAACACAGGAGGCCCCAATGAAGTTCCCACTTCTGTCAGTCACCTCTCCCCCCCCCCCCCCCCTCTGTTTCTCCCTCTCCGTCTCCTACACACTTCCCCCAGATCTATATCTGTCCAATACCCCGTCTCTGGATAACCTGTCCTGATCTCTGCTCTGTTTCTCTACCTCGAGGTGAATCTGGATTGAAATGCTCTCTCTAAGTTTCTGTCTGACCGTTTAAAATAAAACTCACAATCAAAAGGGAAATGAGAGGGGGCAAGTCGGGCAGGAAAATCCACAATCCCACCCTGAAGCGGCTGCTTCACATTTTATTGAACCATTGAATTCAGCCACTTAAAGGGGAATTAAGCGAATGCAAAAGTGCTGCTGAGATTTAGGCCATGAAGTGCGGTCTAGTCACAGAGGCTGCATTATTCCTCAGGTAGAAAGAACAAACCCCCCTCTCTCCCACCCCCCAGTTAAACAGAACAATCTTCTCCATCCACACCCACAAATCCCAGCGCCCTGTCTAAAAACACAAGCAGGACTGTGGGATTGAGAACAAGCCTTTCCCCCAGGCTCAGAAATTTGAATTTCAGCTCCCTCTCCCTCCCGAGTGCTTCACAGTGAAAGGGAGAGAGAGAGACTGGGAATGCTGCAATCAGGATCCACAGGGAGTCCCACACTGCAGGAGGACACCCACCTCCCCCTCCACCCCCAGAGCCTCTGTCTCTATCCCCCTACCCCCCTCCACTGAGCCCCCGACACTCCCCACCCATTCTCTGTTCCTCTCTCTCTACCCCACCCTCCTTCCTCTCCATCTTTTCATGTTTAAAGTGTGGGGCGCTGTCACAGTGCAGAGAATATGGGGTGGGGAGGAGGGCACAGCAAGATCCCACACACAGTCTGAGCAGGGCCAGATACAAAGTGATATTTTAAGTGAGGATTGGGCTAAAGTGAGTGGGCAATGATGGAACCACACTTCTCCCTCTCTCTCCCTCGCTCCCCCCCACCCTCCATCTCTCCCCCACCCCAAATAAAAATAATGAGTCACTCCAGGATTGGGGCTGTTTGTACATTCGATATGAACAGGGAACCTTCCACTCCGAGCACAGTCACACCTCTCTCTCCCATTCCCTCTGTCTCTCGCTGTTTCTTTCTCTCTGCCCGTTTCTCTGCCTCTATCTCTGAACCTGTCCAGCCCCCTCTGTGTCTCTTTTTCTTTCCCCCCAGATCTATATATATATCCAATACCCCATCTCTGCCCCGGTCTCTCCTACTCTGGATAATCTGTCCTGATCTCTGCTCTGTTTCTCCATCTGGGGATGAATGGGGATTAAAATGCTCTCTCTGATAAGTTTCTGTCTGACCGTTTCAAATAATGACGTGTTGTGGGCCACGTCTGCTATTTCTCAGTGATTTCCATGGGGAAATGGGGAGGGAAGCTCCTTCTGCAAAGCTACATCTCTCTCTCACTGCAATGTGGTAGCAGCCACATTCCAATATCTTTACAACACATCAAATATGAGGAAAATATATTTTCAAACACAACAGCACAGATTCAGCCTCAGTTACACAGTCGCTGTTTATAAATCCCACCTTCTGGGAGGCTGTGAGTGAGGGTCTTTATCTCAGAGTAAAGTATAAAGTAAAGTTTATTTCTTAGTCACAAGTAAGGCTTACATTAACACTGCAATGAAGTTACTGTGAAATTCTCCTAGTCGCCACACTCTGGCGCCTGTTAATGCGCCAGAGTGGGTTAATGCACCTAACCAGAGACTGGGGAGCTGGCTGGGCTGTGAGTGCACAGCGGAGGCTCCCCCTCCCCCACCCGCTAACCCACTCCCCTCCAATCTCTCTCCTCTCCCTGCCCCTCTGCCTTTGCTCTCTCTCTCTCTCTGTTACCATCCCTTTCTCTCTCTCTCTCTCTGTTACCATCCCTTTCTCTCTCTCTCCCTCCCTGATAACTCTCAATCACGGGAGAAAGATTGAAGAGAAAGAGATATAGCAGGAAAACCCACAATCACATCCCAAATCCAATGAAAGTGTTGACCAGGATGTTGCCTGCTATGGAGGGTATTGGCTGTGAGGAGTGATTGAATAAACTGGGATTGTTCTCCCTGGAAAGACGGAGGCTGAGGGACGACCAGCTGGAAGTTTATAAAATTATGAGGGGTGTGGCGAGGATGAACAGTTGGGAGCTTTTTCCCAGGACAGAAATGATAATTACAAGGGGAACAAGTTCAAGATAAGGGGGAAAGGTTGAGTGGAGATGTGCGGGGAAGGTTTTTACACAGAGGGTGGTGGGGGCCTGGAATGCGCTGCCAAGTGAGGTGGTTGAGGCAGATACATTAGTGACATTTAAGATTTATCTGGATAGACACATGAACAAACGGGGTATGGAGGGTTACAGGCCATTGGTCTCGATAGGGAAACATGATCGGCGCAGGCTTGGAGGGCCAAAGGACCTGTTCCTGTGCTGTGCTGTTCTTTGTATTAAAGTGTCTGCTGCAGGTTTTATTCGACCGTCGAGTCCCATCGATTTAAACACAGGCACTGTTTGGAAAAGGAGCAAAATGCAAAAGCCTTCCTGAGGTTAGGCCTGGGATTGAGGCCTGGTCACAGAGGCTGCATTATACATCCTGGACAAAGAACAGGTTCCCCAGGCCCCGGCCAGTCAACCAGAACAATCCCCTCCAGCCCCGAAACCTCCCGGACAGGGCCTGGGAGGAGGGAGGGGGGGAAAAGGGAACCAGTGCTGCCCCCACCCCCTGTCCCCTTCCACCCTCCCCTCACACCGCACGTAGCCCCCATTACAGAATCATAGGACCCTACAGTACAGAAGGAGGCCCATTCGGCCCATCAGGTCTACACCGCCCACATTCACATCCAGGCCCCATCCTCATTACTCCATGTGACTTTCTCTCTCTCTCTGTCTCTCTCTCCCTCTCTCTTTGTGTGACTTTCTCTCTGTCTCTCCCACTCTCTCTCTCCCTGTCCAATATGGTTATGAAGTTGCATATATAAGGTTAAAAATGTGGTGTTTGACAAATGTAAATATTGAAAAGAAATGCTGAGAAAACCAAAACGAACCATCCAGCGTTGTGTCTTTAGAAAGCCTGTATCTTTGTGCTGGGGATTTTAAACTGCAGAAAGCAGGCTGCAGAAGACAACTTTACAACATTTGTGTCCAAAGCAGCAGCCAGAGTCCCAGCAGAGCAAAACAGGCTTTGAATTGGGTCAATGATTTTAAAACAAGCTCTCAAACACACACAACCAATTGCATTCAAATTGGGGCGTTGGTGACAGCCTCAAGCCACTCAAATTGCAGGAATACTGTGAGGAAATTCTGGGTATTTAAACCCGGGACAGGGGGAAATAACGGGGAGGGAGCGACCTTGCTGCCTCTTTAGATTGAAGGAGGGAGAGTCTGATACTGAATCCTGCAGTAATATATACAGCTTCATCACATCACCATCTAAATAGAAGCAGAAACCAACTCAGAAAGTATTCCAGACCCAAGCAGCAGAAGAAAGTTCACACTTCCAACAGACGCCTGGTATTATATTATTTGAGGGTGACTCTATTCTGTAATGATTTATTTCATTATTCCTGAGTGAGTCTTCTCATTGGAACAGCATTCTACTG
Organism: Mustelus asterias; assembly: GCF_964213995.1. Classification (NCBI taxonomy): domain Eukaryota; kingdom Metazoa; phylum Chordata; class Chondrichthyes; order Carcharhiniformes; family Triakidae; genus Mustelus; species Mustelus asterias. The sequence goes on from NW_027590738.1 coordinate 57,678, forward strand.
GGGAGTTTATTCAGCTTGTTCATTGTTTTAATAAGGTTGTCACCCAGTCTAAATTAAAGACCTGTTAGTTGTTCCTGATACAGAGAGTGTCAGATCCTGCTTTAATTTACCAATTCCTCCCACAGCACAAAGCTGTGCGGGTTGGGTGGATTGGCCGTGTTAAATTGACCCCAGTGTCAGGGGGATTAGCAGGTTAAAAGTGTGGGGTCATGGGAATAGGGCCTGGTTGGGATTGTGGTCGGTACAGACTAGATGGGCCGAATGGCCTCCTTCTGCACATCTGTCTAAAACCAGTAGCTTCCTCCTGTCTCACACACACTTACTTAAGATTACGAGGCGAGGTGTATCCCTTTGGGGGGGTTACAAAATAGCGCAGAGGGAAACATCACCTCAGAGTGGTAACAATATTTATAATCCCACAATCACACCCCCACCCTCCCTTAGTCAATGAATGAATGATTCAAATGACAATGAAGGTAATTCTGCACAGCAAGATCCCCCTGCCAGTCCCACGATGGAGGAGGGCAGCCCCAGACTCTGTGTCTCTTTCCCCCTGCCCCTGCTGAGACCCTCTCACACCCCCCCCACACCCTCTCTGTTTAGCTCTCCCTCCATTTCTCTATCTCTCTCTCTGCCTCCTCCGCCTCCCCAACCCTTCTCCTTCCCCTCAATCTTTCCTGTTTAAAGTTCTGCTCACGGTCACAGTGCGAGGAATAGGGAGCCAGACCCACCTGTGTGCATAGCCAGATCCCACACACACAACCTGGTGAGGGCCAGATTAAATAAATGTTGTGGGTGAGGACTGCAGGAGAGTGTGTGGGAAATGGGATCCACTCTCTCTCTCTTCCCAAATTAAATTGGCAACAATTCACATTGGTGTTTTCTTAAACATTTTATTGAAAGATGAAATATAGACAGGAATGTCTGGGGAGAGAGAGAGGGGAGGGGTGCTGGGATTGGTAAGAATACTGGAGAGACAGAGACAGGGAAATTCTATACCCACCCCCCCATCCAAATAGAAATTCCTGTGAAAAGAGAGAGAGAAAAGAATCTGGAGTCACACAGCACAGAAACAGGCCCTTCGGCCCACCAGCTCCATGTTGGCCATCAAATCCCAATCTATCCTCCTCCCATTCCCCAGCACTTGCTCCAGAGCCTACGGTGCCTTGGCGATTAAAGTGCTTGAATTTACCCGACCCCTTTTCAAGCTTTTTCCTTGAACCCACTTTGCGGTCCCTGAGCCAGATTTTGTTTGAAAATAAAAAGTGTGGTCACTGTTGCAGTGCAGGCAAAGGCCACAGGCCCAGTGTGTGCACAGCAAGATCCCACAGCAGCAGCAGCAATGTGAACCTGAATCAGATGGGACACAGTCCTCCCCCCCCTCCCCCCCACTCTCTCGCCTGCTGTGACCCCCCTTCCCCACTCACTACCCTGTGTGTGTGTGTCTGCATCATCCCAAATCTCCAGAAAGGCTGGAACTCCCTCTTAAAAGTAACCCTTTTTAAAACTAAAATCCCTGTGGTGCACAGCAAGATCCCACAAAGTGCAGTCAGCTGTGTTGAGCGTTTTTTAAATTTGGGAATTGTTTATACAGAGTGAGGGAGCCAAAGAGGGGCTGAGACAGTGAAATCCCTCTCTCAGGACCCTCAGAATTAAACTGGAGACCCTGTCCCTCACTGAAACCCCCCCCTCCCTCTAACAGCCTGTGTCTCTCCCCCTGCATCTAACCCACAACTCCAGCTGTTTCCATCCCTCCCTCTTCCTCTCTCTCCCTGCCTCTCTGTCTCCACCTGTTTCTGCTCGAGAAGAGACAGGGAGAGAGAGAACAGGGAGAGAGAGAGACGGGGAGAGATAGAGATAAAGCGAGAGAGACAGATATTTGATAATTAATTGTGTATGGTCGCATGATTGAGTGTGGTTTAATTTGGTGATTTTTTTTATACAGAGAGGCAGAGAGAGAGGTGAAGACAGTGACATTCTCTCCCTGGCACCCTCGCAAGTTCAAAGACACAAAAGCTGCAGACACTCACACACACAAACTGGGTTTGGTAAGTTTCCCAATCTCTGCAGCTTCCCATGTGGCCCAGGGTTTGAATTGAAATTTAAAAGCAGCTTGGAGAGACTGCAGGATTTTTGAGTTGAGTTTCTCCCCCCCTCACCCTGTAAATATAAAATAGAAATTCCTGGATTAAAATATTCCCTTGGACAGAGCAGAGGGAATGTGTGAGTGGTGTGTGTGTGTGTCTGAGACCTAGGCTGGATTTGGGAATATCTGCCTGCTGAAGAGGGTCAGTGAAACCATCCTGGCTGAATATCTCATCGCTAAAGAGTCACAGAGAGAGATATCTGATAAATAAATGTGTTACTGAACCCACTCTGGATGCTCCCTCTATCTCTGTCTCTCTCAGTAACTTCATTGCAGTGTTAATGTAAGCCTTGTGACACTAATAAATAAACTTTAAATCTTTCAACTTTAAAAACTCTCTCTTTCTGTCTCTCTCAGTAACTGCAGCGTTAATGTGAGCCTTACTTGTGACAGGAATAAACAAACTTTAAACATCCTCTCTGTCTCTTTATCTCACTGTCTCTTTCTGTCTCTTTATCTATGTCTCTGTCTCTATGTGTCTCTGCCTCTCTCTGTCTCTCTCAGTAACTTCATTGCAGTGTTAATGTAAGCCTTACTTGTGACACTAATATATAAACTTCAAAACTTTCAACTTTAAAAACTCTGTCTCTGTCTCAATTCAGACACTAGTTCAGTGCCAGGTTGAGAGGGGGTCAGTACTGAGCAGAATGGGAGGCAGTTTGATACAAAGTTTGCAGAAACTGCAGCGAGTGTTTGTAAACATGTTGGGGTTGTGGAAAGGTCAGTGTGTAACAAGCTGAGGGAAGGTGTTTCCACTTCACATGTGGCTACTTTTTGGCAATGGGAGTTACCTTTGCATCTACAGGGAGCTCTGAAGCCTCATGGCTTTCTGCCTGCCTCTGTTTGAACAGTTTAATATGTTTCAGCACTGAGACCTCTGGCCCTTGTTGGGAATATCAGTCTCCCAGAATACCAGTATACCCGACTGCCCACCTCCCCCCCCCGCCGCCCCCAGCCCCCAACCCTGTGTGTGTGTTGTCCCAAGTCTGAGACTTCCCCACAGTCCCCTGAAAGGTTTAAACTGCCTCTGAGAAAACACCCTTTTTAAAACAAAATCCCCAGCAAGATCCCACAAGGTGCAGTCAGCTGTGTTGAGTGTTTTGTAATTTGGGAAAAGTTTATACAGAGAGAGAGTGAGGCAGAGAGGGGCTGAGACAGTGAAATCAAACCCCCCGGGACACCCAGAATGAAAATTACACAGCACAAAATCCCAGGATTGCCCCTTTCCAGGTTTTACTGAGAGATTGTCCAACTAAATATTAATTCCTGGGAAAAAGAGGGAGAGAGAGAGAATAAAGAGAGGTAGGTAGAGGAAGGAAATGGAGAGAAAAGCAGAGAGAAATAGACAGAATGGGGGAAAAGCTGTGGAGAGGATGAAATGAAAATCTGAACATCTGAAAACTGAATTGTAAAGGTCTCTGTGAATTTTATTCAACAATTAGGTTCATTGCTCTGTCTCCGACCCCTGTTATTTTAGATTTGAAGCAAACTTATAGACAGTTTCATACATAATTTACTCTGCCACCCACCAATGGGTTAACGTGTTTGTGACTAATTGCAAAGCCGGGATATTTTAACCCCAGGGTTTCAAACTCCAGCCCCCCACACCCCACAATCGAACCAGGACTGGTTCATCCGAGGAAGCGAGATTAAAATTAAACCTGGATCAGGGTAATAAAGAGACGACAACTCACATGCTGCCTATAGAACAGGCTTCAGTCCATCCATCCTCCTCTGGAGAAAAGCCCCTTGTCCAAGGATTCCGAGTCCCGTTGCAGTCTTCAAAATTCAAATTCCTGGGGAGAAGAGAGAGAGAAAATAATTAATTAAAATACAAGAAAATGTGTAAATTAAATAGCACAAGAGGCCAGGATTCCCCTTTCTCAGTTACACAATCTCTCAGTAAAATCTAAATATTAATTCTTGGGGAAAAGGGAGAGAAAATAATCAAAGTACCAGAAAATATTTAAATTAAATAGCACAAGAGCCCAGGATTCCCCTTCTCAGATTTTACTGAGAGATTGTCTAACCAGATATGAATTCTTGGGGAAAAGAGAGAGAAAATTAATTAAATACAAGAAACCATTTAAATTAAATCTCACCGAAACGCAGGATTCCCCCTTCTCAGTTACACAATCTCTCAGAAACATCAGAATGGCACGAACAGAGAGAGAGAAATCTACAAACAGAATCTCCTAAAACTGAATTCAAATATCCACAACCCCCCAGTCCATCCCTGTCTCCCTCTCAGACTCCAGGAGCTGCTCATCTCCCTCTTTCAGTTTGGGAAGGGGCTGCTGATTCCTTCGGGACACTTTCTAAAATCGCCCTCCCGAGATTGATTTCTACAACTCCCTCCATCTCCCTTTCACTATCTCCCTCTCTTTTCTCCCTCTGCTCCTGTCTCTCTCACTCAGTGTAAAGATGGATGTTCCTGTCTTGATCCTTGTCCCTGTCCCCTCTCTTTCTCACTCGTTGTCTCTGTCCATAGCTGTTTCTTTCCCTCTCTCTCATGTACTCTGCATTGAAATGAGCGATGCCATATTCCTGTCTCCCTGTTTACAATAACACAGTTTTTGTTGATTAAAGGTTTAAAGAGACACAAAGGAAGATGGAGCCAGAGAGAGAGAGAGACATTCTGGAGAGTGACGGACAGATATGGAAGAATGCTCAAGAGGGAGAGAGAGACATTCTGGTGAGTGATGGACAGTTATGGAAGAATGCTCGAGAGGGAGAGAGAGAGACATTCTGGTGAGTGATGGACAGATATGGAAGAATGCTCGAGAGGGAGAGATGAATGGAAAGAAACAGGAAGGGAGAGAAAGCTGAAGATAGGGGAAAAATACTGGAGAGAGAGACAGAGAGAAAAGCAGAGAGAAATAGAATGGGGAAGAAAGCTGCAGAGGGGAAGATAAATGTAAAGGCTGAACTTCAGAAAATTGAATTGTAATGTCCTCTGTGAAATGTATTTAACATTCGGGTAAATCACTCTCTCCCACCCCTGTTATTTTGGATTTGCATCAAACTTTTAGACAGTTTCATATTACAGATATTTAATTTACTCTTTGCCACCCAGCAAAGGGTTAACCTGTTTGTGACTCATTGCAAAGCCGGGATATTTTAACCCCAGGGTTTTAAACTCCACCCCACCCCATCCCACAATCGAACCAGAACTGGTTCGTCCAAGAAAGCGAGATTAAAATTAAACCTGGATCAGGATAATAAAGAGACAACAACTCACTTGCAGCCTATAGAACAGGCCTCAGTCCATCCATCCTCCTCTGGAGAAAAGCCCCTTGTCCAAGGATTCCGAGTCACATTGCAGTCTTCAAAATTCAAATCCCTGGGGAACAGAGAAAATAATTAATTAAAATACAAGAAAATGTTTAAATTAAATAGCACAAGAGCCCAGGATTCCCCCTTCTAAGATTTCACTGAGAGATTGTCCAACTAAATATTAATTCCTTGGGAAGAGATCGAATATAATTAATTTAAATACAAGAAAATGTTTAAATTTAATACACAAGAGCCCAGGATTCCCCTTTCTCAGTTACACAATCTCAGTAAAATCTATATATTAGTTCTTGGGTAAAAGAGAGAGAAATATATTAAAATACCAGAAAATGTTTAAATTAAATAGCACAAGAGCCCCAGGATTCCCCCTTCTCAGATTTTACTGAGAGATTGTCCAACAAAATATTATTTCCTGGGAAAAAGAGGGAGAGAGAGAGAATAAAAAAAAGAGACAGATAGAGGAAGGAAAGGGATGGAGAGAGAGAAAGCAGAGAGGAAATAGACAGAATGGGGGAAAAGCTGCAGAGAGGACGAAATGAAATTCTGAACTTCTGAAAACTGAATTACAAAGGCCTCTGTGAATTTTATTCAACAATTAGGAGCAGCGGTCTGTCTCCCATCCCTGTTACCTTGGATTTAAAACAAATTGAGACAGTTTCATATTACAGACATTTAATTTACTCTTTGCCACCCACCTAAGGGTTAATGCGTTTGTAACTAATTGCAAAGCCGGGATATTTTAACCCCAGGGATTCAAACTCCAGCCCCCCTCACACCCCATAATCGAACCAGGACTGGTGCATCCGAGGAAGCGAGATTAAAATTAAACCTGGATCAGGGTAATAAAGAGACGACAACTCACATGCGGCCTATAGAACAGGCTTCAGTCCATCCATCCTCCTCTGGAGAAAAGCCCCTTGTCCAAGGATCCCGAGTCATGTTGCAGTCTTCAAAATTCAAATTCCTGGGGAGACGAGAAAATAATTAATTAAAGTACAAGAAAATGTTTAAATTAAATAGCACAAGAGCCCAGGATTCCCCCTTCTAAGATTTCACTGAGAGATTGTCTAACTAAATATGAATTCCTTGGGAAGAGATAGAATATAATTAATTTAAATACAAGAAAATGTTTAAATTTAATCCACAAGAGCCCAGGATTCCCCTTTCTCAGTTACACAATCTCTCAGTAAAATCTAAATATTAATTCTTGGGTAAAAGAGAGAGAAATATATTAAAATACCAGAAAATGTTTAAATTAAATCGCGCAAGAGCCCAGGATTCCCCTTTCTCAGATTTTACTGAGAGATTGTCCAACAAAATATGACTTCCTGCGAAAAAGAGGGAGAGAGAGGGAATAAAAAAGAGAGACAGATAGAGGAAGGACAGGGAGAGAGAGAGAGAAATAGACAGAATGGGGGAAAAGCTGCAGAGAGGACACAATGAAAGTCTGAAAACCTGAAAACTGAATTATAAAGGCCTCTATGAATTTTATTCAACAATTAGGAACAGCGCTCTGTCTCCCATCCCTGTTATCTTGGATTTAAAACTAACTTTTAGACAGCTTCATATTACAGATATTTAATTTACTCTCTGCCACCCAGCAAAGGGTTAACCTGTTTGTGACTAATTGCAAAGCCGGGATATTTTAACCCCAGGGTTTCAAACTCCAGCCCCCCCACACCCCACAATCGAACCAGGACTGGTTCATCCGAGGAAGCGAGATTAAAATTAAACCTGGATCAGGGTAATAAACAGACAACAACTCACATGCGGCCTATAGAACAGGCCTCAGTCCATCCATCCTCCTCTGGAGAAAAGCCCCTTGTCCAAGGATTCCGAGTCCCATTGCAGTCTTCAAAATTCAAATTCCTGGGGAGAAGAGAAAATAATTAATTAAAATACAAGAATTCTTTAAATTAAATAGCACAAGAGGCCAGGATTCCCCCTTCTCAGTTACACAATCTCTCAGTAAAATATAAATATTAATTCTTGGGGAAAGAGAGAGAAAATAATTAAAATACAAGAAAATATTTAAATTAAATAGCACAGCAAAAACCCAGGATCTCCTCTCAGTTACACAATCTCTCAGTAACACCCAAACACAACAAGTCAGTTGTAAAGCAGAGACTAAAGAGTTAGGGTGGCACGGTAGCACAGTGGTTAGCACTGCTGCTTCACAGCTCCAGGGACCTGGGTTCGATTCCCGGCTTGGGTCACTGTCTGTGTGGAGTTTGCACATTCTCCTCGTGTCTGCATGGGTTTCCTCCGGGTGCTCCGGTTTCCTCCCACAGTCCAAAGATGTGCGGGTTAGGTTGATTGGCCATGCTAAACATTGCCCTTAGTGTCCTGAGATGCCTAGGTTAGAGGGATTAGTGGGTAAATATGTAGGGATATGGGGGTAGGGTCTGGGTGGGATTGTGGTCGGTGCAGACTCGATGGGCCGAATGGCCTCTTTCTGTACTGTAGGGTTTCTATGATTCTATGAGACAGTTCCCTCCCTGTGTGTTTCTCTCTCTCTTTCTATTCCACTCTCATTCAGATCTCGCTCCCTCTGATATGAAACATTAAATCTGGATCAGGTTAATAAACAGACACAACTCACTCAGGGTGAAGCCTGAGCAACAGGCCGAAGCCTGAGCAACAGGCCTCAGTCAGCCCTCCCTCTGGAAGAAGCTGCTCTCCCTCATCCTGGTCACAAACATTCCCGTCCTTTGGATCCTCGACACATCCCCAATTTTCAAAATTCCTCAGGAGAAAAAGAGATAAAAATTGGTTAAAGAGAGAAAAAGAGACAAGTCCATTTTAACAATAAGACACACAACATATCACAGCGAGGAGTCCAGCATTTCCATTCAAGTCCATTCAGCATCATGTCCACACAAGCAAAGCACAGGTCAAAAAGCAGATTGACACACACACTGAATCAGAGTGGGAATGTTTTCAGTGCAGGGGGATTATTGGTGTGGGGACTGAAGGCTCTCAGATTCACATTTATCCTGAGTGTGCTGGATGCAAACCCCACCCGAAGTCTCTGACATGTCTGCAATGTCTGTCTCTCTATTGAGATGCTAATTCACCCCCCCTCCCCCTCTCACCCCAGAGGAGTTTGTGGCAATGTCAGACTGACTATTGATATGTTAATGCAGGGAGGCAATGGATTCTGCAAGCTCCTGCCTTTAGTTTCTTTAGTTTAGTTTCAAACTTTATTTCTTTTCCCCTGTAGGTCGTGTTCGTCCATTTCAAAAACCCCCTGACCCCCCCACAGCAGCCCTGAAAATCCTTGCAGCCGCTCCCCACAACCCAGCGAGTGGAGGGGGAATGGGGATGTGTGAGTGAGTGGATTGGGGGGATTGTGTCAGTGTGTGTCTGTCTATCCCCCCCTCTCTGCTCACACTTCCTGCCCAGCCTGCTGAAGACAGGGAAAGAATGGGAGTTGAACAAAGCCTCCTCTCTGCCTCCATTTTCAAAGGATTTGCCCCTTTCTCACACCAGTTTTGTCCATTGAGCTGTCCCTATCAATTGGAAAAAAGTTTTATTTATCTCGCTGTGAGATATGAAGTCACTAATTACTAAATACAGACAAAAACATCCCATTATGAGACACGGAGCTTCAATGGGATTTTAAACTGAAATCCTCGGATGTCAATTCCTTAGGTTAAAAGTTTCTAATTCATTAATTTGGATTAAATTAAAACCGGCCAGTATATTCTCACCAGCTGCTTTCTGTTAACTCTCCCCCTTATCACCGGTGGTTAGCACTGCTGCCTCACAGCACCAGGGAGCCGGGTTCGATTCCCGGCTTGGGTCACTGTCTGTGCAGAGTCTGCACGTTCTCCCCGTGTCTGCGTGGGTTTCCTCCGGGTGCTCCGGTTTCCTCCCACAGTCTGAAAGATGTGCTGGTTAGGGTGCATTGGCCGTGCTAAATTCTCCCTCAGTGTAACCCGAATAGGCACTGGAGTGTGGCGACTAGAGGATTCTCACAGTAACTTCATTGCAGTGTTAATGTAAACCTACTTGTGACACTCGTAAATAAACTGAAACTTAACACTCCTGCACTCTCCCGCCAGCACTCACTCACTCTTGTACACTTACTCAGTCTCACACACATTACACACATACTCACTTTTACACACTCCCTCTTGCACACTTGCTCACACACACACTCACTCTCATAAACACTCACTTTAACACACTCACATCAACACACACATGAATACTCCCTCACACACTCTCACACACACTCACATTCACTCACTCGCACGCACTCACACACTCTCTGTCTCTCACACACTCTCTCTGTCTCTCACACACACACTCTGCCTCTCACACACACACTCTCTGTCTCTCTCACACACACTCTCTGTCTCTCACACACACTCTCTGTCTCTCACACACACACTCTGTCTCTCACACACACACTCTGTCTCTCACACACACTCTCTGTCTCACACACACTCTCTGTCTCTCACACACACTCTCTGCCTCTCACACACACTCTCTGTCTCTCACACACACTCTCTGTCTCTCACACACACTCTCTGTCTCTCTCACACACTCTGTCTCCCACACACACTCTCTGTCTCTCTCACACACTCTGTCTCTCACACACACTCTCTGTCTCTCTCACACACTCTGTCTCCCACACACACTCTCTGTCTCACTCACACACTCTGTCTCTCACACACACTCTCTGTCTCTCTCACACACTCTGTCTCCCACACACACTCTCTGTCTCACTCACACTCTCTGTCTCTCACACACACTCTCTGTCTCTCACACACTCTCTGTCTCGCTCACACGCACTCTCTGTCTCTCACACACTCTCTGTCTCTCACACACACTCTCTGTCTCTAACACACACTCTCTGTCTCGCTCACACACACACTCTGTCGCTCACACACTCTCTGTCTCTCACACACTCTCTGTCTCGCTCACACACACTCTCTGTCTCTCACACACTCTCTGTCTCTCACACACACTCTCTGTCTCTCACACACACTCTGTCTCTCACACACACTCTCTGTCTCTCACACACACTCTGTCTCTCACACACTCTCTGTCTCTCTCACACACACTCTGTCTCGCTCACACACACTCTCTGTCTCGCTCACACACTCTCTGTCTCGCTCACACACACTCTCTGTCTCGCTCACACACACTCTCTGTCTCTCACACACACTCTGTCTCTCACACACTCTCTCTGTCTCTCACACACACACTCTGCCTCTCACACACACACTCTCTGTCTCTCTCACACACACTCTCTGTCTCTCACACACACTCTCTGTCTCTCACACACACACACTCTGTCTCTCACACACACACTCTGTCTCTCACACACACTCTCTGTCTCTCACACACACACTCTGCCTCTCACACACACACTCTCTGTCTCTCTCACACACACTCTCTGTCTCTCACACACACTCTCTGTCTCTCACACACACTCTCTGCCTCTCACACACACTCTCTGTCTGCTCACACACTCTGTCTCTCACACACACTCTCTGTCTCTCTCACACACTCTGTCTCCGACACACACTCTCTGTCTCACTCACACTCTCTGTCTCTCACACACACTCTCTGTCTCTCACACACTCTCTGTCTCGCTCACACGCACTCTCTGTCTCTCACACACTCTCTGTCTCTCACACACACTCTCTGTCTCTCACACACTCTCTGTCTCGCTCACACACACTCTCTGTCTCTCACACACTCTCTGTCTCTCACACACACTCTCTGTCTCTCACACACACTCTGTCTCTCACACACACTCTCTGTCTCTCACACACACTGTCTCTCACACACTCTCTGTCTCTCTCACACACACTCTGTCTCGCTCACACACACTCTCTGTCTCGCTCACACACTCTCTGTCTCGCTCACACACACTCTCTGTCTCGCTCACACACACTCTCTGTCTCTCACACACACTCTGTCTCTCACACACACTCTCTGTCTCTCACACACACTCTCTGTCTCTCACACACACTCTCTGTCTCTCACACACACACTCTCTGTCTCTCTCACACACACTCTCTGTCTCTCACACACACTCTCTGTCTCTCACACACACTCTCTGTCTCTCACACACACTCTCTGTCTCTCACACACACTCTCTGTCGCTCTCACACACTCTCTGTCTCTCACACACACACTCTCTGTCTCGCTCTCACACACCCTGTCTCTCTCACACACTCTCTGTCTCGCTCACACACACTCTGTCTCTCTCACACGCTCTCTGTCTCGCTCACACACTCTCTGTCTCTCACACACTCTCTGTCTCGCTCACACACACTCTCTGTCTCTCTCACACACACTCTGTCTCTCTCACACACACTCTCTGTCTCTCACACTCACTCTCTGTCTCTCACACACACTCTCTGTCTCTCACACACACTCTCTGTCTCTCACACACACTCTCTGTCTCTCACACACACTCTCTGTCTCTCACACACACTCTCTGTCTCTCACACACACTCTCTGTCTCTCACACACACTCTCTGTCGCTCTCACACACTCTCTGTCTCTCACACACACACTCTCTGTCTCGCTCTCACACACTCTGTCTCTCACACACACTCTCTGTCTCGCTCACACACACTCTCTGTCTCTCTCACACGCTCTCTGTCTCGCTCACACACACTCTGTCTCTCACACACTCTCTGTCTCGCTCACACACACTCTCTGTCTCTCTCACACGCTCTCTGTCTCTCACACACACTCTCTGTCTCTCACACACACACTCTCCGTCTCTCTCACACACACTCTCTGTCTCTCACACACACTCCCTGTCTCTCTCACACACTCTCTGACTCTCACACACACTCTCTGTCTCTCACACACACTCTCTGTCTCTCACACACACTCTCTGTCTCTCACACACACTCTCTGTCTCTCTCACACGCTCTCTGTCTCGCTCACACACTCTCTGTCTCTCACACACTCTCTGTCTCGCTCACACACACTCTCTGTCTCTCTCACACACACTCTGTCTCTCTCACACACACTCTCTGTCTCTCACACTCACTCTCTGTCTCACTCACACACTCTCTGTCTCTCACACACACTCTGTCTCTCACACACACTCTCTGTCTCTCACACACACTTCTGTCTCTCACACATACTCTCTGTCTCTCACACATACTCTCTGTCTCTCACACACACTCTCTGTCTCTCACACACACTCTCTGTCGCTCTCACACACTCTCTGTCTCTCACACACACACTCTCTGTCTCGCTCTCACACACTCTGTCTCTCACACACACTCTGTCTCGCTCACACACACTCTCTGTCTCTCTCACACGCTCTCTGTCTCGCTCACACACTCTCTGTCTCGCTCACACACACTCTCTGTCTCTCTCACACACACTCTGTCTCTCTCACACACACTCTCTGTCTCTCACACTCACTCTCTGTCTCACTCACACACTCTCTGTCTCGCTCACACGCACTCTCTGTCTCTCACACACTCTCTGTCTCTCACACACACTCTCTGTCTCTCACACAAACTCTCTGTCTCTCACACACTCTCTGTCTCGCTCACACACACTCACTGTCTCTCACACACACTCTCTGTCTCGCTCACACGCTCTCTGTCTCTCACACACTCTCTGTCTCTCTCACACACACACTCTGTCTCTCTCACACACACTCTCTGTCTCTCTCACACACACTCTCTGTCTCTCTCACACACACACTCTGTCCCTCTCACACACTCTCTGTCTCTCACACACACTCTCTGTCTCGCTCACACACACTGTCTCTCACACACACTCTCTGTCTCGCTCACACACTCTCTCTGTCTCGCTCACGCACACTCTGTCTCGCTCACACACACTCTGTCTCGTTCACACACACTCTCTGTCTCTCACACACACTCTCTGTCTCGCTCACACACACTCTGTCTCTCACACATTCTCTGTCTCGCTCACACACACTCTCTGTCTCGCTCACACACACTCTCTGTCTCGCTCACACACACTCTCTGTCTCTCGCACACACTCTCTGTCTCTCACACACACTCTCTGTCTCTCACACACACTCTCTGTCTCGCTCACACACACTCTCTGTCTCGCTCACACGCTCTCTGTCTCGCTCACACACTCTCTGTCTCTCACACACTCTCTGTCTCGCTCACACACACTCTCTGTCTCTCTCACACACACTCTCTGTCTCTCACACTCACTCTCTGTCTCACTCACACACTCTCTGTCTCTCACACACACTCTCTGTCTCTCACACACACTCTCTGTCTCTCACACACACTCTCTGTCTCTCACACACACTCTCTGTCGCTCTCACACACTCTCTGTCTCTCACACACACACTCTCTGTCTCGCTCTCACACACTCTGTCTCTCACACACACTCTCTGTCTCGCTCACACACACTCTCTGTCTCTCTCACACGCTCTCTGTCTCGCTCACACACTCTCTGTCTCTCACACACTCTCTGTCTCGCTCACACACACTCTGTGTCTCTCTCACACACACTCTGTCTCTCTCACACACACACTCTGTCTCTCACACTCACTCTCTGTCTCACCCACACACTCTCTGTCTCGCTCACACACACTCTCTGTCTCTCACACACACTCTCTGTCTCGCTCACACACTCTCTGTCTCTCACACACACTCTCTGTCTCTCTCACACACACTCTGTCTCTCACACACACACTCTCTGTCTCTCACACACACTCTCTGTCTCTCACACACACTCTCTGTCTCTCACACACTCTCTGTCTCGCTCACACACACTCACTGTCTCTCACACACACTCTCTGTCTCGCTCACACACTCTCTGTCTCTCACACACACTCTGTCTCTCACACACTCTCTGTCTCGCTCACACACACTCTCTGTCTCTCTCACACACACTCTCTGTCTCTCTCACACACACTCTCTGTCTCTCTCACACACACTCTCTGTCTCTCTCACACACTCTCTGTCTCTCACACACACTCTCTGTCTCGCTCACACACTCTCTCTGTCTCGCTCACGCACACTCTGTCTCGCTCACACACACTCTCTGTCTCTCACACACACTCTCTGTCTCTCACACACACTCTCTGTCTCTCACACACACTCTCTGTCTCTCACACACACTCTCTGTCGCTCTCACACACTCTCTGTCTCTCACACACACACTCTCTGTCTCGCTCTCACACACTCTGTCTCTCACACACACTCTCTGTCTCGCTCACACACACTCTCTGTCTCTCTCACACGCTCTCTGTCTCGCTCACACACACTCTGTCTCTCACACACTCTCTGTCTCGCTCACACACACTCTCTGTCTCTCTCACACGCTCTCTGTCTCTCACACACACTCTCTGTCTCTCACACACACACTCTCTGTCTCTCTCACACACACTCTCTGTCTCTCACACACACTCTCTGTCTCTCACACACACTCTCTGACTCTCACACACACTCTCTGTCTCTCACACACACTCTCTGTCTCTCACACACACTCTCTGTCTCTCACACACACTCTCTGTCTCTCTCACACGCTCTCTGTCTCGCTCACACACTCTCTGTCTCTCACACACTCTCTGTCTCGCTCACACACACTCTCTGTCTCTCTCACACACACTCTGTCTTTCTCACACACACTCTCTGTCTCTCACACTCACTCTCTGTCTCACTCACACACTCTCTGTCTCTCACACACACTCTGTCTCTCACACACACTCTCTGTCTCTCACACACACTCTCTGTCTCTCACACACACTCTCTGTCTCTCACACACACTGTCTCTCACACACTCTCTGTCTCTCTCACACACACTCTGTCTCGCTCACACACACTCTCTGTCTCGCTCACACACTCTCTGTCTCGCTCACACACACTCTCTGTCTCGCTCACACACACTCTCTGTCTCTCACACACACTCTGTCTCTCACACACACTCTGTCTCTCACACACACTCTCTGTCTCGCTCACACACACTCTCTGTCTCTCACACACTCTCTGTCTCTCACACACACTCTGTCTCTCACACACACTCTCTGTCTCTCACACACACTCTCTGTCTCTCACACACACTCTCTGTCTCTCACACACACACTCTCTGTCTCTCTCACACACACTCTCTGTCTCTCTCACACACACTCTCTGTCTCTCTCACACACACACTCTGTCTCTCTCACACATACTCTCTCTCTCACACACACTCCCTGTCTCTCTCACACATACTCTCTGTCTCTCACACACTCTCTGTCTCTCACACACACTCTCTGTCTCGCTCACACACACTGTCTCTCACACACACTCTCTGTCTCGCTCACACACTCTCTCTGTCTCGCTCACGCACACTCTGTCTCGCTCACACACACTCTGTCTCGTTCACACATACTCTCTGTCTCTCACACACACTCTCTGTCTCGCTCACACACACTCTGTCTCTCACACATTCTCTGTCTCGCTCACACACACTCTCTGTCTCGCTCACACACACTCTCTGTCTCGCTCACACACACTCTCTGTCTCTCACACACACTCTCTGTCTCTCACACACACTCTCTGTCTCTCACACACACTCTCTGTCTCGCTCACACACACTCTCTGTCTCGCTCACACGCTCTCTGTCTCGCTCACACACTCTCTGTCTCTCACACACTCTCTGTCTCGCTCACACACACTCTCTGTCTCTCTCACACACACTCTCTGTCTCTCACACTCACTCTCTGTCTCACTCACACACTCTCTGTCTCTCACACACACTCTCTGTCTCTCACACACACTCTCTGTCTCTCACACACACTCTCTGTCTCTCACACACACTCTCTGTCGCTCTCACACACTCTCTGTCTCTCACACACACACTCTCTGTCTCGCTCTCACACACTCTGTCTCTCACACACACTCTCTGTCTCGCTCACACACACTCTCTGTCTCTCTCACACGCTCTCTGTCTCGCTCACACACTCTCTGTCTCTCACACACTCTCTGTCTCGCTCACACACACTCTGTGTCTCTCTCACACACACTCTGTCTCTCTCACACACACACTCTGTCTCTCACACTCACTCTCTGTCTCACCCACACACTCTCTGTCTCGCTCACACACACTCTCTGTCTCGCTCACACACACTCTCTGTCTCTCACACACACTCTCTGTCTCGCTCACACACTCTCTGTCTCTCACACACACTCTCTGTCTCTCTCACACACACTCTGTCTCTCACACACACACTCTCTGTCTCTCACACACACTCTCTGTCTCTCACACACACTCTCTGTCTCTCACACACTCTCTATCTCGCTCACACACACTCACTGTCTCTCACACACACTCTCTGTCTCGCTCACACACTCTCTGTCTCTCACACACACTCTGTCTCTCACACACTCTCTGTCTCGCTCACACACACTCTGTCTCTCTCACACACACTCTCTGTCTCTCTCACACACACTCTCTGTCTCTCTCACACACACTCTCTGTCTCTCTCACACACTCTCTGTCTCTCACACACACTCTGTCTCGCTCACACACACTGTCTCTCACACACACTCTCTGTCTCGCTCACACACTCTCTCTGTCTCGCTCACGCACACTCTGTCTCGCTCACACACACTCTGTCTCGTTCACACACACTCTCTGTCTCTCACACACACTCTCTGTCTCGCTCACACACACTCTGTCTCTCACACACTCTCTGTCTCGCTCACACACACTCTCTGTCTCGCTCACACACACTCTCTGTCTCGCTCACACACACTCTCTGTCTCTCAGACACACTCTCTGTCTCTCACACACACTCTCTGTCTTTCACACACACTCTCTGTCTCTCACACACACTCTCTGTCTCGCTCACACACACTCTCTGTCTCTCACACACACTCTCTGTCTCTCACACACACTCTCTGTCTCTCACACACACTCTCTGTCTCTCTCACACACTCTCTGTCTCTCACACACACTCTCTGTCTCGCTCACACACACTCTCTGTCTCTCACACACACTCTCTGTCTCTCTCACACACACTCTCTGTCTCTCACACACACTGTCTCTCACACACTCTCTGTCTCTCTCACACACACTCTGTCTCGCTCACACACACTCTGTCTCGTTCACACACACTCTCTGTCTCTCACACACACTCTCTGTCTCGCTCACACACACTCTGTCTCTCACACACTCTCTGTCTCGCTCACACACACTCTCTGTCTCGCTCACACACACTCTCTGTCTCGCTCACACACACTCTCTGTCTCTCAGACACACTCTCTGTCTCTCACACACACTCTCTGTCTTTCACACACACTCTCTGTCTCTCACACACACTCTCTGTCTCGCTCACACACACTCTCTGTCTCTCACACACACTCTCTGTCTCTCACACACACTCTCTGTCTCTCACACACACTCTCTGTCTCTCTCACACACTCTCTGTCTCTCACACACACTCTCTGTCTCGCTCACACACACTCTCTGTCTCTCACACACACTCTCTGTCTCTCTCACACACACTCTCTGTCTCTCACACACACTGTCTCTCACACACTCTCTGTCTCTCTCACACACACTCTGTCTCGCTCACACACACTCTCTGTCTCGCTCACACACTCTCTGTCTCGCTCACACACACTCTCTGTCTCGCTCACACACACTCTCTGTCTCGCTCACACACACTCTCTGTCTCGCTCACACACACTCTCTGTCTCTCACACACACTCTCTGTCTCTCACACACACGCTCTGTCTCGCTCACACACACTCTCTGTCTCGCTCACACACACTCTCTGTCTCGCTCACACACACTCTCTGTCTCTCACACACACTCTCTGTCTCTCACACACACTCTCTGTCTCTCACACACACTCTCTGTCTCTCACACACACTCTCTGTCTCTCACACACACTCTCTGTCTCGCTGACACACACTCTCTGTCTCTCACACACACTCTCTGCCTCTCACACACACTCTCTGTCTCTCACACACACTCTCTGTCTCTCACATACACTCTCTGTCTCGCTCACACACACACTCTCTTTCTCGCTCACACACACTCTGTCTCTCACACACACTCTCTGTCTCGCTCACACACACTCTCTGTCTCCCTCACACACACTCTCTGTCTCTCTCACACACACTCTCTGTCTCTCTCACACACACTCTGTCTCTCTCACACACACTCTCTGTCTCTCACACTCACTCTCTGTCTCGCTCACGCACTCTCTGTCTCGCTCACACACTCTCTGTCTCGCTCACACACACTCTCTGTCTCTCACACACACTCTCTGTCTCGCTCACACACTCTCTGTCTCTCACACACACTCTCTGTCTCTCTCACACACACTCTCTGTCTCTCACACACACTCTCTGTCTCGCTGACACACACTCTCTGTCTCTCACACACACTCTCTGTCTCTCACACACACTCTCTGTCTCTCACACACACTCTCTGTCTCTCACATACACTCTCTGTCTCGCTCACACACACACTCTCTTTCTCGCTCACACACACTCTGTCTCTCACACACACTCTCTGTCTCGCTCACACACACTCTCTGTCTCCCTCACACACACTCTCTGTCTCTCTCACACACACTCTCTGTCTCTCTCACACACACTCTGTCTCTCTCACACACACTCTCTGTCTCTCACACTCACTCTCTGTCTCACTCACGCACTCTCTGTCTCGCTCACACACTCTCTGTCTCGCTCACACACACTCTCTGTCTCTCACACACACTCTCTGTCTCGCTCACACACTCTCTGTCTCTCACACACACTCTCTGTCTCTCTCACACACACTCTCTGTCTCTCACACACACTCTCTGTCTCTCACACACACTCTCTGTCTCTCACATGCTCTCTGTCTCGCTCACACACTCTCTGTCTCGAGATAGTGTCGAGGGAGCTTCACTCTGTATCTAAACCCGTGCAGTACATGCCCTGGGAGTGTTTGATGGGGATAGTGTAGAGGGAGCTTTACTCTGTATCTAACCCTGTGCTGTATATGTCCTGGGAGTGTTTGATGAGGACAGTGAAGTGGGTGCTTTACTCTGTATCTAATCCCATGCTGTACCTGTGCTGGGCGAGTTTGATGGGGACAGTGAAGAGGGAGATTTACTCTGTATCTCACCCCGTGCTGTATCTGTTCCGGGAGTGTTTGATGGGGACAGTGTCGAGGGAGTTTTACTCTATATCTAACCACTTGCTGTACCTGTCCTGGGAGTGTTTGATGGGGACAGTGAAGAGGGAGCTTTACTCTGTATCTAACCCCGTGCTGTACCTGTCCTTGGTTTGTCTGATGGGGATATTGTAGAGGGAGCTTTACTCCATATCTAACCCCCTGCTGTATCTGTTGTTGGAGTGTTTGATGGGGATAGTGCAGAGGGAGCTTTACTTTGTATCTCACCCATGCTGTGCCTGTCCTGGGAGTGTTTGATGGTGAAAGTATTGAGGGAGCTTTACTCTTTATCTAAACCCGTGCTGTATCTGTCCTGGGCGAATTTGTTGGGGACAGTGTACAGTGAGCTTTACTCTGTATCTAACCCCGTGCTGTACCTGTCCTGGGTGTGTTTGATGTGGGACAGTGCAGAG
This sequence comes from Mustelus asterias, assembly GCF_964213995.1. Lineage (NCBI taxonomy): Eukaryota > Metazoa > Chordata > Chondrichthyes > Carcharhiniformes > Triakidae > Mustelus > Mustelus asterias. The sequence goes on from NW_027590738.1 coordinate 77,673, forward strand.
GGAGCTTTACTCTGTATCGAACCCCGTGCTGTATCTGTCCTTGGTTTGTTTGATGGGGACAGTGTAGAGGGAGCTTTACTCTGTATCTAACCCCGTGCTGTATCTGTCCTGGGTGTGTTGGATGGGAACAGTGTAGAGAGAGCTTTACTCTGTATCGAACTCTGTGCTGTACCTGTACCTTTCCTCGGAGTGTTTGATGGGAACAGCGTCGAGGGAGCTTTACTTTGCATCTAATCCCGTGTTTCAGTTACTGATAGACTGTCGAGGAAGATCAGGTCACACACACGCTCTCCTCACACACTCTCAGACACACACACACACACACACACATGCTCTCTCTGTCTCTCACACACACATACACTATCTCTTACGCACACTCTCACTCACACACACACACTCTCTCTCTCACACACACACTCTCTCTCACACACACACACACTCTCTCACACACACACTCTCTCTCACACACACACTCTCTCCCGCGCACACACTCTCTCTCCCACACACTCTCTCTGTCTCTCACACACTCTCTCTGTCTCTCACACACTCTCTGTCTCTTTCACACACTCTCTGTCTCTCACACACACTCTCTGTCTCTCACACACACTCTCTGTCTCTCACACACACTCTCTGTCTCTCTCACACACTCTCTGTCTCGCTCACACACTCTCTGTCACTCACACACACTCTCTGTCTCGCTCACACACACTCTCTGTCTCGCTCACACACACTCTCTGTCTCGCTCACACACTCTCTGTCTCGCTCACACACACTCTCTGTCTCTCTCACACACACTCTCTGTCTCTCTCACACACACTCTCTGTCTCTCTCACACACTCTCTGTCTCGCTCACACACTCTCTGTCTCGCTCACACACACTCTCTGTCTCTCTCACACACACTCTGTCTCTCACACACACTCTCTGTCTCTCTCACACACACTCTCTGTCTCTCACTCACACGCTCGCTGTCTCTCACACACTCTCTGCCTCGCTCACACACACTCTCTGTCTCTCACACACACACTCTGTCTCGCTCACGCACACTCTGTGTTGTATCTATCCTGTGAGTGTTTGATGGGGACAGTGTAGAGGGAGCTTTATTCTGTATCTAACCCCATGCTGTACCTGTCCTGGGTGTGTTTGATGGGGACAGTGTCGAGGGAGCTTTACTCTGTATCTAACCCCGTGCTGTATCTGTCCTGGGTGTGTTGGATGGGGACAGTGTAGAGGGAGCTTTACTCTGTATCGAACTCTGTGCTGTACCTGTACCTTTCCTCGGAGTGTTTGATGGGAACAGCGTCGAGGGAGCTTTACTTTGCATCTAATCCCGTGTTTCAGTTACTGATAGACTGTCGAGGAAGATCAGGTCACACACACGCTCTCCTCACACACTCTCAGACACACACACACACACACACACATGCTCTCTCTGTCTCTCACACACACATACACTATCTCTTACGCACACTCTCACTCACACACACACACTCTCTCTCTCACACACACACTCTCTCTCACACACACACTCTCTCTCACACACACACTCTCTCTCACACACACACTCTCTCCCACGCACACACTCTCTCTCCCACACACTCTCTCTGTCTCTCACACACTCTCTCTGTCTCTCACACACTCTCTGTCTCTCTCACACACTCTCTGTCTCTCACACACACTCTCTGTCTCTCACACACACTCTCTGTCTCTCACACACACTCTCTGTCTCGCTCACACACTCTCTGTCTCGCTCACACACTCTCTGTCTCGCTCACACACTCTCTGTCACTCACACACACTCTCTGTCTCTCTCACACACACTCTCTGTCTCGCTCACACACACTCTCTGTCTCGCTCACACACTCTCTGTCTCGCTCACACACACTCTCTGTCTCTCTCACACACACTCTCTGTCTCTCTCACACACACTCTCTGTCTCGCTCACACACTCTCTGTCTCTCACACACTCTCTCTCTCTCACACACTCTCTGTCTCGCTCACACACACTCTCTGTCTCGCTCACACACACTCTCTGTCTCTCTCACACACACTCTCTGTCTCGCTCACACGCTCGCTGTCTCTCACACACTCTCTGTCTCGCTCACACACACTCTCTGTCTCGCTCACACACACTCTCTGTCTCGCTCACACACACTCTCTGTCTCGCTCACACACTCTCTGTCTCGCTCACACACACTCTCTGTCTCTCTCACACACACTCTCTGTCTCTCTCACACACACTCTCTGTCTCTCTCACACACTCTCTGTCTCGCTCACACACTCTCTGTCTCGCTCACACACACTCTCTGTCTCTCTCACACACACTCTGTCTCTCACACACACTCTCTGTCTCTCTCACACACGCTCTCTGTCTCTCACTCACACGCTCGCTGTCTCTCACACACTCTCTGTCTCGCTCACACACACTCTCTGTCTCTCACACACACACTCTGTCTCGCTCACGCACACTCTGTGTTGTATCTATCCTGTGAGTGTTTGATGGGGACAGTGTAGAGGGAGCTTTATTCTGTATCTAACCCCATGCTGTACCTGTCCTGGGTGTGTTTGATGGGGACAGTGTGGAGGGAGCTTTACTCTGTATCTAACCCCGTGCTGTATCTCTCCTGGAAGTGTTTTATGGGGACAGTGTAGAGCGAACTTTACTCTGTATCTAACCCCGTGCTGTCCCTGTCCTGCGAGTGTTTGATGGAGACAGTGTCGAGGGAGCTTTACTCTGTATTGAACCCCGTGCTGTATTTGTCCTGGGAGTGTTTAATGGGGACAGTGTCGAGGGAGCTGTACTCTGTACCTAACCCTGTGCTGTACCTGTCCTGGGAGTGTTTGATGGGGACAGGACTTGGGGGACATTGGATTTTAGACAATGTTTTGGGTTTTAGACTTTTCGGAATGAAATTCAGGAACACTTTGCCACACCAGGTGTGATATTAGTTTGGAACTACCTTCTATAATTCACAGTTGATGCTCAGTCGCTTATTAATGTTCAAACCTGAAGTTGATAGATGGTATTTTACACACAGGAGAAGCAATTTAAAATCAATGGGTCAATGTTAAAATGGATGCAGGAACAGAGAGAGCTGGGCTTTCAGTTCATTTTTACATCTTAAAGATTCAACCTGGGGCTCAGAATCTGTCAGTTGAATCTACTTTTCCTCTCCCGAAAACGTGTCAACAATTGTGTTGGGGAATGTGACAAAAGGTGACATTCCTGCATCCTGCACAGTGGGGTTGGGAGGTTGTTTGAAAGGAGATTCAGAAAGTGTCAATTAGATTGTGTCTCTTTGCAGAAGTTGAGTATTTCACAGGAGATGCCTTGAGATAAAGGAAAGTTTTACCAATGTCTGCGTAACTTTCAAAGTCTCCAGACGCATGAAGGGGGCAGAGATTTTGTAATATTCAGAGCAGGAGATGCCAGACAATCACAGAATTGAAGATGTGAGGCCATCTCTTGTTTCTGAATGTCAATCTGTAGCTTTTAAACTTTAGTCCTAGGCTAATCATTCCAAGTTTGCAATCCCACACTTTGCTTTTGTGAATTTTGAGCTGTAAATTTTCTGAAATTGATTCTGTAATAAAAATCCCTGCAGGATGCAATGATTCCCATTCTGTCTGCTGCTGCCAAGCCCCAGTTTGTGTCTCAGTTTCACTATTTATCAACCATTTAAGATCCAAGAGTCCTAGAATTCCTACACTGCAGAATGAGGCCATTCAGCCCAACAAGCCTGCCCCGACAATAATCCCACCCAGGCCCGAATCCCCCTGACACTGAGGGGCAATTTAGCAAACGTGCAAACTCCACACAGACAGTCACTCGAGGCGGGGAATCGAACCCAGATCCCTGGCGCTGTGAGTCAGCAGTGCTAACCACTGTGCCACCGTGTCACCCGGTGATGAGACAGAACGTTTGCCAAAGTGCACAGAAATAGGCAGCATTGTCAGCATTTTAGCTGGAAGCTTCAAATGACAAAGGGATCTTAATAACAGAGTCACAGAATCCCTGCAGTGCAGAAGGAGACCATTCAGCCCATCGAGTCTGTACTGACTCTCTGACACAGTATCTTACCAAGGCCCTTGACCCAGCCCTATCCCCGTAACCCCACACATTTACCTTAATCCACCGAACCTACACAGCTTTGGACAGGAATCGGCAATTTACTGTGTCCAATCCACAAATTTGGAAAATACTGGGATGGATTGAGAAATGGTTTCCGGGCAGAAAACAGAGCTCAGATACAAATGGGCCCTTTGGCCCAACTTTTCCCTGCCACCCAGTTTTTAACCATTAAGCTCGTATCAAATGCCTTGCGTTTGGCCCAAATCCCTCCACACCAATCTTACCAGAATAACTGTCTAAATGCTTTTTAAAATATAAAATTGTGCCCGCTTCTACTACGACCTCTGGCAGCTTGTTCCAATCTCTCACCACCCTATGTGTGAAAAGAATTGCCCTCTGGACCCTCTCCCCTCTCACCTTAAACCTATGTCTTCTAGTTTTAGACTCCCCACCCTTTTGGAAAAGATGTTGACGAGCTTATCACAGAACAAAGAGAATTACAGCACAGGAACAGTCCCTTCGGCCCTCCATGCCTGCACCAACCATGCTGCCCGACTGAACTAAAACCCCCTACCCTTCCGGGGACCATATCCCTCTATTCCCATCCTATTCATGTATTTGTCCAGACGTTCCGTAAAACTCACTATCGTATCTGCTTCCACTACCTCCCCCGACAGCGAGTTCCAGGCACCCACCACCCTCTGTGTAAAAAACTTGCCTTGTACATCTCCTTTAAACCTTGCCCCTCACACCTTAAACCTATGCCCCCTAGATTTTGAATCTTCCACCCTGGGAAAAAGCTTCTGACTATCCACTCTGTCCATGCCCCTCATAATCTTGTAGAATTCTATCAGGTCATCCCTCAACCTCCGTCGTTCCAGTGAGAACAAACCAAGTTTCTCCAATCTCTCCTCAGAGCTAATGCCCTCCATACCAGGCAACATCCTGGTAAATCTTTTCTGAACCCTCTCCAAATTCTCCACATCTTTCTGGTCGTGTGTCGATCAGAATTGAACACTATATTCCAAGTGCGGCCTAACTAAGGTTCTATAAAGCTGCTATATCCATGCCCTCATTATTTTAGAGACCTCTATAAGAACACCACTAAGCCAACTCAAGGGAAAAAAAGTCCCAGAGTATCCAGCCTCTCATTATAACTCAAACCATCAGGACCCCTTGGCATCCCAGTAATTCTTTTCTGCACACTTTCCAGCTTAATCATCTCCTTTCTATAAGGGTGACCAGAACAATACACAGCATTCCAAGTGTGGTCTTACCAATGTCTTGTACAACTCCAACAAGACGTCCCAACTCCTGTATTCCATGTTCTGACCAATGAAACCAAGCATGTGGAATGCCTTCTTCACCACTATATCCACCTGTGACCCCACTTTCAAGGAGCTATCAATCTGTACCCCGAGATCCCTTTGTTCTGTAACTCTCACCAACACCCTACCATTAACTGAGTAAGTCCTGTGTTGGTTCGATCCACCAAAATGTATCACCTTGCATTTATCTAAATTAAACTCCATCTGCCATTCAACAGCCCACTGGCCCAATTGATCAAGATCCCATTGCAACCCGAGATAACCTTCTTCACTGTCCACTATGCCACAAATCTTGGTGTCAACTGCAAACTTACAAACCATGCCTCCTAAATTCTCATCCAAATCATTAATATAGATGACCAATAACAGTGGACCCAGCACCGATCCCTGAGGCACCCCGCTGGTCACAGGCCTCCAGTTTGACCAAAAAAACAACCCTCTACAACCACCCTCTGTCTTCTGTCATCAAGCCTATTTTATATCCATTTGGCTAACTCACCCTGGATCCCGTGAGATTTAACCAAATTCTGTCTGCTTTTGTTTTTAAATGTTTACATTTTTAAACACTGAAACCTCTTGCCCTTGTTGGGAATATCAGTGCGGTTTGAGAAAAGCAAACACTGATCCCACACTCAACACCCCCTCAACACAGGACTGAGCAGAGAGTGTGAAATGTGACTGGTGTGAGTGTGGATTGTCTTTTAAAAGTGGGTAAGAAACACTCCTCCATTTTCAAATCTTTACCTTGCTTATGTAGCGTCTTGGACTCCCCTGACACTCACTATCCATCTGAATTAATCTCTATTCCTCACTGTCTAACTGTTACTCTCTGCATTGCTCCCTCTCCCTACCTCTCTGTTACTCTGCATCACTCCATCTCTCTCTCTCTCTCTATCCCTCTCATCCACCATGTTGTTTATCGTTAAGGGGTCTAATCACGGAGAATTCAAACACTCTTTCTGTTTCTGTCTTGGCAGAATTAGCAACATGAGTGCAAATTTCAAGACTGGATTCACACAACACAGACAGAACGCTGGTGAGCTCAGTACACGTGGTACCTGAATGTTACAATAAGATAGAATCTGTATTCAGACACCTGTCACCCCACAGGGTCCAAACTTCACCGTGGTAATTTGATTTGATTTGATTGATTTGTGTTGGGATGCAGTGAAAAGTATTGTTTCTTGTGCGGTATCCAGACAAAACATACCGTTCATAGAGTACACAGGGAGAAGGAGAGGAAAGGGTGCAGAATATAGTGTTGCAGTTACCGATAGACTGTAGAAAAAGATCAGCTCACACACACACTCTCTCTTACACACTCTTAGACACACACATAATCTCACACACACACACGCTCTCTCTCTCTCACACACACACGCTCTCTCTCTCACACACACACACTCTCTCTCACACACACACACTCTCTCACACTCTCAGACACACACATACTATCTCACACACGCACACACACTCTCTCTCACACACACACACTCTCTCTCACACACACACACTCTCACACTCTCAGACACACACATACTATCTCACACACGCACACACACTCTCTCTCACACACACACACACTCTCTCTCTGTATCTCACCCGATGCTGTACCTGTCCTGGGTGTGTTTGATGTGTGGCAGCTTTTCCCTGTATCTATCCCCATGCTGTATCTGTCATTGGAATGTTTGATCGTCATGATGTGGAGATTTGATAGTTATTTGATAGTGACAGTGTAGAGGGAGCTTTATCTGTATCTAACCCCGTGCTGTACCTGTCCTGGGAGTGTTTGATGGGGACAGTGTAGAGGGAGCTTTACTCTGTATCTAACCCCGTGCTGTACCTGTCCTGGGAGTGTTTGATGGGGACAGTGTAGAGGGAGCTTTACGCTGTATCTAACCCCGTGCTGTACCAGTCCTGTGTGTGTTTGATGGGGACAGTGTAGAGGGAGCTTTACTTTGCATCTAATCCCGTGTTTCAGTTACTGATAGACTTTCGAGGAAGATCAGGTCACACACACGCTCTCCTTACACACTCTCACACACACACACACACACACACACATGCTCTCTCTGTCTCTCACACACACATACACTATCTCTTACGCACTCTCTCACACACACGCTCTTTCTCTCTGTCACACACACTTTCTCTCTCACACACATTCTCTCACACACACTTTCACGCTTACACACTCTCACCCATGCATTCTCTCTCACTGACACACTCTCACACACATACACTCAGTCTCTCACACACACATACACTCACTCTCTCACACACATACACTCACTCTCTCACACAAACACTCACTCTCTGACACACATACACTCCCCTCTCACACACAAACACTCACTCTCTCACACATACACTCTCTCTCAAACATGTACTCTCTCACACACACACACACACTCTCACATACACACTCTCTCTCACGTACACGCTCTCTCTCACGTACACGCTCTCTCTCACGTACACGCTCTCTCTCACGTACACGCTCTCTCTCACGCACACGCTCTCTCTCTCGCACATGCTCTCTCTCTCGCATACACTCACTCTCTCTCGCACACACTCTCTCTCTCACACACACACACGCACTCTCTCACGCGCACTCTCTCTCACGCACACGCTCTCTCACACACACACTCTCTCTCTCGCACACTCTCTCTCACACACACACTCTCTCTCTCACACACACACTCTCTCTCTCGCACACTCTCTCTCACACACACACTCTCTCTCTCGCACACTCTCTCTCACACACACACACTCTCTCACGCACACGCTCTCTCTCACGCACACGCGCTCTCTCTCACACACTCTCTCGCACAGTCTCTTTCTCACACACACACTCTCTCACACACACACACTCTCTCTCACGCACACGCTCTCTCACACACACACTCTCTCGCACACTCTCTCTCACACACACACTCTCTCTCACACACACACTCTCTCACGCACACGCTCTCTCTCACGCACACGCGCTCTCTCTCACACACTCTCTCGCACAGTCTCTTTCTCACACACACACTCTCTCACACACACACACTCTCTCTCACGCACACGCTCTCTCACACACACACACTCACTCACGCACACGCTCTCTCTCACGCACACGCGCTCTCTCTCACACACTCTCTCGCACAGTCTCTTTCTCACACACACACTCTCTCACACACACACACTCTCTCTCACGCACACGCTCTCTCACACACACACTCTCTCTCTCGCACACGCTCTCTCACACACACACTCTCTCTCTCGCACACACTCTCTCTCACACACACACACTCTCTCACACACACACACTCTCTCACACACACACACTCTCTCTCTCGCACACGTTCTCTCTCTCGCACTCACTCTCTCTCTCGCACACGTTCTCTCTCTCACACACACACACTTTCTGACACACTCTCTCTCGCACACACACTCTCTCTCACACACACATTCTCTCACACACACTCTCTCTCTCTCACTCTCTCACACACTCTCTCTCTCACTCTCACACACACTCTCTCTCACACACACTCTCTCTCTCACTCTCACACACACTCTCTCTCACACACACTCTCTCTCTCACTCTCACACACACTCTCTCTCACACACACTCTCTCTCTCTCACTCTCACACACACTCTCTCTCACACACACTCTCTCTCTCACTCTCACACACACTCTCTCTCACACACACTCTCTCTCTCACTCTCACACACACTCTCTCACACACACAGTCTCTCTCACACACTCTCTCTCTCTCGCACACACTCTCTCTCTCACACAATCTCTCTCACACACACATACAGATACACTCTCTCTCTCACACACACACACACACATTCTCTCTCACACACACACACACACACAATGATGGGGCAAAATGTAGAGGAAGATTTGAGCTGTATCTATCCCCGTGCTGTACCTGTCCTGGGTGTGTTTGATGGGGACAGTATGGAGGGAGCTTTACTCTGTATCTAACCCCGTGCTGTATCTGTCCTGGGAGTGTTTGATGGGGATAGTGTAGAGGGAGCTTTACTCTGTATCTAACCCTGTGCTGTATCTATCCTGGGAGTGTTTGATGAGGACAGTGAAGTGGGCGCTTTACTCTATATCTAACCACTTGCTGTATCTCTCCTGGGAGTGTTTGATGGGGACAGTGTCGAGGGAGCTTCACTCTGTATCTCACCCCGTGCTGTATCTGTTCTGGGAGTGTTTGATGGGGACAGTGTAGAGGGAGATTTACTCTGTATCTAATCCCGTGCTGTACCTGTCCTTGGTTTGTCTGATGGGGATATTGTAGAGGGAGCTTTACTCTGTATCTCACCCCGTGCTGTATCTGTTCTTGGAGTGTTTGATGGGGACAGTGCAGAGGGAGCTTTACTCTGTATCTAACCCATGCTGTCCCTGTTCTGGGAGTGTTTGATGGGGACAGTATCGAAGGAGCTTTACTCTGTATCTAACCCGTGCTGTACCTGTCCTGGGCGAGTTTGTTGGGGACAGTGCAGAGGGTGCTTTACTCTATATCTAACCCCGTGCTGTATCTGTTCTGGGACTGTTTGATGGGGACAGTGTTAAGTGAGCGTTACTCTGTATCTAACCCCGTGCTGTACCTGTCCTGGGAGTGTTTGATGGGGACAGAGTAGAGGGAGCTTTACACTGTATCTAACCCCGTGCTGTATCTGTCCTGGGTGTGTTGGATGGGGACAGTGTAGAGGGAGCTTTACTCTGTATCGAACCCCGTGCTGTATCTGTCCTGGGAGTGTTTGATGGGGGCAGGCTAGAAGGAACTTTACTCTGTATCTAACTCCGTGCTGTATCTGTCCTGGGAGTGTTTGATGGGGACAGAGTAGAGGGAGCTTTACACTGTATCTCACCCCGTGCTGTATCTGTCCTGGGTGTGTTGGATGGGGACAGTGTAGAGGGAGCTTTACTCTGTATCGAACCCCGTGCTGTATCTGTCCTGGGAGTGTTTGATGGGGGCAGGCTAGAAGGAACTTTACTCTGTATCTAACTCCGTGCTGTATCTGTCCTGGGAGTGTTTGATGGGGACAGTATGGAGGGAGCTTTACTCTGTATCTAACCCCGTGCTGTACCTGTCCTGGGAGTGTTTGATGGGGACAGTGTAGAGGAAGCTTTATTCTGTACCTAACCCCGTGCTGTACCTGTCCTGGGAGTGTTTGATGGGGACAGTGTAGAGGAAGCTTTATTCTGTACCTAACCCCGTGCTGTGCTTGCTGTACCTGTCTTGGGAGTGTTTGATGGGGACAGTGTAGAGGGTCCTTTACTCTGTATCTAACCCCGTGCTGTATCTGTCCTGGGAGTGTTTGATGGGGACAGTGTAGAGGAAGCTTTACTCTGTACCTAACCCCGTGCTGTACCTGTCCTGGGAGTGTTTGATGGGGACAGTGGAGAGGGAGCTTTACTCTGTATCGAACCCCATGCTGTATTTGTCCTGGGAGTGTTTGATGGGGGCAGTCTAGAAGGAACTTTACTCTGTATCTAACTCCGTGCTGTACCTGTCCTGGGAGTGTTTGATGGGGGACAGTGTAGAGGGAGCTTTACTCTGTATGTAACCCCGTGCTGTATCTGTCCTGGGGGTGTTTGATGGGGACAGTGTAGAGGGAGGTTTTCTCTGCATCGAAACACTTGATGAATCCACTCTTCGATCGATTGAATGTGAGAACAAAGAGGGATCTAATTTTACCCAGTCATTGGATGGAGCTCTTGGGGCTAAAGTGGGAATAGGATGTTGAATTTGATGATCAGCCATGATGATAATGAATGTTGGAGCAGGCTGGAAGGGCCGAATGGCCTCCTCCTGCTTCTAGTTTGTGTGTTTATAAATGATGAAAAGGCAGCAGCAGTGGGAGTTCAATATGTGTGGATATTTCACAGCTGTATTCACACAATACACACAGCAATGTCGCTGATATTTTGGAAATGCTGCAAATGTTGTCAAACACAATACGCAGGGGACCTTAATGTTGCAATGTTACTCCCAAACTGTCATCCCACAGGGTCAACATTTCTGTACAATGTGAGTGAATCGTAAGTCAATATAGTTCAGTTTCAGTGTTTAAAATAACCAGTCAGTTTTCTGTGGCTGCTTTGGGAATGTCAGTGGAATGTAGTTCACAGTAACGTGTGAACAATTGTATTGGGGAATAATTGGAAGCAGTTTCCATTGAGAGCTTCCTGCATTCTGGAAATGTGTGTGATCTATTCAGAGATTGGAAATGATGGATGAATAAAGATACAGTTCTTTGTTACTGACATTAGATTGTGACTCTTGAAGTTTCACCAGTTCCATGTGCTGAGAGAAAGGAATGATTAAGCAACATCCAGCATTCAAATTCTTCAGATAAGTTTAAAAGGCAGTGAAAGACTGAATACACAAACTCTGAGACAGACAGACACAACTGTATCCACAGCTTAAACTTCATGTTTGAATCTGCAGGGATGAGATCATGGTTGAAATAAACAAGAGTCCACACTGGGATGCTGAGCAATTTGAGTTCTGTTTTTCCTAAAAAGTCAATCTAAAAATCTGCATTTAAAAATTCCTTGGACAGAGCAGAGGGGATTTTACTCTGTGTGTTGTGTTTGGGTTGGAAGTGTTTTCTGAGCAGGGTGGTACAATGGCACAGTGGTTGGCACTGCTGCCTCACAGCGTCAGGAACCCGGGTTCAATTCCAGCCTCGGATGACTGTGTGTTTTGAGTTTGCACATTCTCCCCGTGTCTGCGTGGGTTTCCTCCGGCTGCTCCACTTTCCTCCCACAGTCTGAAAGACACGATGGTTAGGGTGCATTGGCCGTGCTAAATTCTCCCTCAGTGTAGCCGAACAGGTGCCGGAGTGTGGCGACTTGGGGGATTTTCACAGTGAGTTCTGTTTTTCCTTAAAGTCAATCTAAAAATCTGCAATTAAAAATTCCTTGGACAGAGCAGAGGGGATTTTACTCTGTGTGTTGTGTTTGCAGTGGGTGGCACAGAGGTTAGCACTGTTGCCTCAGAGCACCAGGGACCCGGGTTCGATTCACGGCTTGTTCACTGTCTGTGCGGAGTCTGTACATTCTCCCCGTATCTGCGTGGGTTTCCTCCGGGCGCTCCACTTTCCTCCCACAGTCTGAAAGACACGATGGTTAGGGTGCGTTGGCCATGTTAAATTCTCCCTCAGTGTAGCCGAACAGGTGCCGGAGTGTGGCGACTTGGGGATTTTCACAGTAACTTCGTTGCAGTGTTAATGTAAGCCTACTTGTGACACTAATAAGTAAACCTAAACTTAAAACTGAAACAAAAACAGAAAATGCTGCAAAATCTCAGCAGGTCTGACAGCATGGGCATGCTTTGGGAACCTTAATTACAGAAAAACTGATATAGGAGAATGGTGGGACAGGAGGAGCTGGGGACGGCCCATAGGCAAGGTGGCACCATGGTTAGCACTGCTGCCTCTCAGTGCCAGGGGCCCGGGTTCAATTCCAGCCCTGAGTGACTGTCTCTCTGAGTCTCCACATTCTTCCCGTGTCTGCGTGGGATTCCTCCGGGTACCCCGGTTACCTACCACACTCCAAACATGCCAAGGTTAGCTGGATTGGCCAGGGTAAATTGCCCCTTAGAATCCAAAGATGTGCAAGTTAGCTGGATTGGCCATGTTAAATTGCCCAATATCGTTAAGGGGTCGAATCACGGAGAATTCAAACACTCTTTCTGTTTCTGTCTTGGCAGAATTAGCAACATGAGTGCAAATTTCAAGATTGGATTCACACAATACAGACAGAACGGTCTTTATATAATGGCTTCTGCAAATGCTGGTGAGCTCAGTACATGTGGTACCGAATGTTACAATAAGATAGAATCTGTATTCAGACAACTGTCACCCCACAGGGTCCAAACTTCACCGTGTTAATTTGTGCCTATGGGCCTTCCCCAGCTCCTGTTGTCCCACCATCCTCCGATATCTGATATCCTTTCATTCTGGCTCCCAGAACAACCCCAATTTTAATAGTTTCACATTGTGAGTGAGACTGTGGGAGTGTTCTCTATCTGTGTGTGAGCAGTTCCAGCCTGTCCAGTACTGTCAGAATTTTATACCTTTCAATTAGATCCCCGCTCACTCTTCTACATTCCAGTGAATACAGGCCCAGCCGACCCAATCTCCCCTCAGACATCAATGCTGCCATCCCAGAAATCAGTCTGGTGAACATTCACTGCTCTCCCTCTGTGGCAAGTACATCCTTCCTCAGATAAGGAGAGGAACACTGTACACAAGACTCCAGGTGTGGTCTCACCGAGGCTCTGTCCAGCTGCAGTAAGACATCCTTGCTCTTCTACTCGAACCCTCTTGCAATGAAGGACAACATCCCATTGGTCTTCCTAACTGCTTGCTGTAGCTGCATGCTTGCTTTCAGTGACTGGTGTTCTCAGATACCCAGGTCCCTTTGTACAACATTTCCCAATCTATCACCATTCAACTAATACTCTGCCATTCTCTTCCTCCGTCCAAAGTGGATAACGTCACATTTATCCACATTATTCTGCATCTGCCATGTATTTCCCCACTCACTCAACTTGTCTAAATCACCCCGAAGCCTCTTCACATCCTCCCCATCACTCACATTCCCACCAAGTTTCGTCTCATCAGCAAACTTGAGAATATTACGTTTGGTTCCCTCATCCAAATCACTGATGTGTTTTGTGAATAGCTGGGACCCAAGAACTGACCCCTGCGGGACCCCACTCGTCACTGCCTGTTACTTAGAAAAAGATTCATTTCTTCCTACTCACTGTTCCCTGTCTGTGAACCAATTCTCAATCCGTGCCATTATATTCCCACAATCCCATGCACTTTAATTTAGCGCACTAACCTCCTATGTGGCACCGCTCCACCCATTTGTGTACAGTGTAGATTTACCAGAATGATACCAGGACAGCAAGGGTTAAATCACAAGGTGGTAAAATAACACAAACGAGGATTGTATTCCCCGGTTTTTCGAAGGATCAGCGGCTGATTATTTGAAAGTTTTCAGGAGAATAATGGAAACTGGTTGAACCATAGAATCCCAGTGCAGAAGGAGGCCATTCAGCCCATCGAGTCTGCACCGAATCTCTGACAGAGTATCTGAGCCACACCCTTTCCCCTACCCATTCCCCATAGCCCCACACATTTACCATGGCCAATCCACCTCATCTAAACATTCTAAGGGGCAATTGAGCATGGCCAGTCCACCTAACCTCGACATCTTTGAACTGTGGGAGGAAACCGGAACACCCGGAGGAAAGCCATGCAGAATCGGGGAGAACGTGGAAATTCTACACAGACAGTCACCCAAGGCTGGAATTGAACCCGGGCCCCTGGCACTGTGAGGCAGCAGTGCTAACCACTGTGCCACCATGCCTATGGGCCTTCCCCAGCTCCTCCTGTCCCACCATC
>NW_027590738.1:97500-107500 GCF_964213995.1 Mustelus asterias
CACTCTGTCTCACACACACACTCTCTCTCACACACACACTCTCTCTCACACACACACTCTCTCTCACACACACACTCTCTCTCACACACACACTCTCTTTCTCTCACACACACTCTCTCTCTCACACACACATTCTCTCACACACACAATGATGGGCAAAATGTAGAGGAAGATTTCAGCTGTATCTAACCCCGTGCTGTACCTGTCCTGGGTGTGTTTGATGTGCATAATGTGGAGGCAGCTTTTCCTTTAATTTAGCACCATGCTGTGTCTGTCATTGGATTATATGATGGGGACAGTGTATAGGGAGCTTCACTCTGTATCTAAACCCGTGCTGTACCTGTCCTGGGAGTGTTTGATGGGGATAGTGTAGAGGGAGCTTTACTCTGTATCTAACCCTGTGCTGTATATGTCCTGGGAGTGTTAGATGAGGACAGTGAAGTGGGAGCTTTACTCTGTATCTAACCACTTGCTGTATCTGTTGTGGGTGTGTTTGATGGGGACAGTGTCGAGGGAGCTTTACTCTGTATCTAATCCCGTGCTGTACCTGTGCTGGGCGAGTTTGATGGGGACAGTGTAGAGGGAGATTTAATCTGTATCTAACCCCGTGCTGTACCTGTCCTGGGAGTGTTTGATGGGGACAGCGTCGAGGGAGATTTAATCTGTATCTCACCCCGTGCTGTGTCTGTTCCGGGAGTGTTTGATGGGGACAGTGTAGAGGTAGATTTACTCTGTATCTAACCCCGTGCTGTAACTGTCCTGGGAGTGTTTGATGGGGACAGTGTCGAGGGAGATTTAATCTGTATCTCACCCTGTGCTGTGTCTGTTCCGGGAGTGTTTGATGGGGACAGTGTTCAGGTAGATTTACTCTGTATCTAACCCCATGCTGTACCTGTCCTAGGAGTGTTTGATGGGGACAGTGTCGAGGGAGCTTTACTCTACATCTAACCACTTGCTGTATCTGTCATGGGAGTGTTTCATGGGGACAGTGAAGAGGGAGCTTTACTCTGTATCTAACCCCGTGCTGTACCTGTCCTTGGTTTGTCTGATGGGGATATTGTAGAGGGAGCTTTACTCCATATCTAACCCCCTGTTGTATCTGTCCTTGGTTTGTTTGATGGGGACAGTGTAGAGGGAGCTTTACTCTGTATCTAACCCATGCTGTCCCTGCCCTGGGAGTGTTTGATGGGGACAGTGTAGAGGGAGATTTACTCTGGATCTAACCCCGTGTTGTATCTGTCCTGGGAGTGTTTGTTGGGGACAGTGCAGAGGGAGCTTTACTCTATATCTAACCCCCTGTTGTATCTGTCTTTGGAGTGTTTGATGGGGATAGTGCAGAGGGAGCTTTACTCTGTATCTAACCCATGCTGTACCTGTCCTGGGAGTGTTTGATGGGAACAGTGTAGAGAGAGCTTTACTCTGTATCTAACCCATGCTGTACCTGTCCTGGGAGTGTTTGATGGGAACAGTGTAGAGAGAGCTTTACTCTGTATCAAACTCTGTGCTGTACCTGTACCTTTCCTGGGAGTGTTTGATGGGAACAGTGTCGAGGGAGCTTTACTTTGCATCTAATCCCGTGTTTCAGTTACTGATAGACTGTAGAGGAAGATCAGGTCACACACACGCTCTCCTTACACACTCTCAGACACACACACACATGCTCTCTCTGTCTCTCACACACACATACACTATCTCTTACGCACTCTCTCACTCACACACATGCTCTTTCTCTCTGTCACACACGCTTTCTCTCTCACACATTCTCTCACACACACATTCTCTCACACACACTTTCACGCTCACACACTCTCACCCATGCATTCTCTCTCACTGACACACTCTCACACACATGCACACAGTCTCTCACTCACATACACTCACTCTCTCACACACACTTTCTCTCTCACACACATTCTCTCACACACTTTCACGCTCACACACTCTCACCCATGCATTCTCTCTCACTGACACACTCTCACACACATGCACACAGTCTCTCACTCACATACACTCACTCTCTCACACATACACTCTCACACACACACTCTCTCACACACACACTCTTTCTCTCGCACACACTCTCTCTCTCTCACACAGACAGACTCTCTCTCACGCACACGCTCTCTCGCACACACTCTCTCTCGCACACACTGTCACACACACACTCTCTCACACACACACACACTCTCTCACACACACACACTCTCTCACACACGCCCTCTCTCTCACACACACTCTCTCTCTCTCACACACACGGTCTCTCTCACTCACACACACTGTCTCTCACACACTCTCTCACACACACACACACTCTCTCACACACACACTCGCTCTCTCTCACACACAGACACTCTCTCTCTCACACACACACAGACACTCTCTCTCTCACACACACACACACACCCTCTCTCACACACAGTCTCTCTCACACACACACCTCTCACACACACTCTGTCTCTCTCACACACACACTCTCTCTCACACACATAGAACATAGAACATTACAGCACAGAACAGGCCCTTCGGCCCACGATGTTGTGCCGACCTTCATCTGAAACCAAGATCAAGCTATCCCACTCCCTACCATCCTGGTGTGCTCCATGTGCCTATCCAATAACCGCTTAAATGTTCCTAAAGTGTCTGACTTCACTATCACTGCAGGCAGTCCATTCCACACCCCAACCACTCTCTGCGTGAAGAACCTACCTCTGATATCCTTCCTATATCTCCCACCATGAACCCTATAGTTATGCCCCCTTGTAATAGCTCCATCCACCCGAGGAAATAGTCTTTGAACGTTCACTCGATCTATCCCCTTCATCATTTTATAAACCTCTATTAAGTCTCCCCTCAATCTCCTCCGCTCCAGAGAGAACAGCCCCAGCTCCCTCAACCTTTCCTCATAAGACCGACACTCCAAACCAGGCAGCATCCTGGTAAATCTCCTCTGCACTCTTTCCAGCGCTTCCACATCCTTCTTATAGTGAGGTGACCAGAACTGCACGCAATATTCCAAATGCGGTCTCACCAAGGTCCTGTACAGTTGCAGCATAACCCCACGGCTCTTAAACTCCAACCCCCTGTTAATAAAAGCTAACACACTATATGCCTTCTTCACAGCTCTATCCACTTGAGTGGCAACCTTTAGAGATCTGTGGATATGGACCCCAAGATCTCTCTGTTCCTCCACAGTCTTCAGAACCCTACCTTTGACCCTGTAATCCACATTTAAATTAGTCCTACCAAAATGAATCACCTCACTCTCTCTCTCTCACACACACGGTCTCTCTCACTCACACACACTCTGTCTCTCACACACTCTCTCACACACACACACACACTCTCTCACACACACACTCGCTCTCTCTCACACACAGACACTCTCTCTCTCACACACACACACACACACACACTCTCTCACACACAGTCTCTCTCACACACACACCTCTCTCTCTCACACACACTCTGTCTCTCTCTCACACACACACTCTCTCTCACACACACTCTCTCTCTCACACACACTCTCTCTCACACACACACTCTCTCTCGCACACACACTCTCTCTCACACACACACACACACTCTCTCTCTCTCTCACACACACACTCTCTCTCTCTCACACACACTCTCTCTCTCTCACACACACATTCTCTCACACACACAATGATGGGCAAAATGTAGAGGAAGATTTCAGCTGTATCTAACCCCGTGCTGTACCTGTCCTGGGTGTGTTTGATGTGCACAATGGGGAGGCAGCTTTTCCTTTAATTTAGCACCATGCTGTGTCTGTCATTGGATTATATGATGGGGACAGTGTATAGGGAGCTTCACTCTGTATCTAAACCCGTGCTGTACCTGTCCTGGGAGTGTTTGATGGGGATAGTGTAGAGGGAGCTTTACTCTGTATCTAACCCTGTGCTGTACCTGTCCTGGGAGTGTTAGATGAGGACAGTGAAGTGGGAGCTTTACTCTGTATCTAACCACTTGCTGTATCTGTTGTGGGTGTGTTTGATGGGGACAGTGTCGAGGGAGCTTTACTCTGTATCTAATCCCGTGCTGTACCTGTGCTGGGCGAGTTTGATGGGGACAGTGTAGAGGGAGATTTAATCTGTATCTAACCCCGTGCTGTACCTGTCCTGGGAGTGTTTGATGGGATCAGCGTCGAGGGAGATTTAATCTGTATCTCACCCCGTGCTGCGTCTGTTCTGGGAGTGTTTGATGGGGACAGTGTAGAGGTAGATTTACTCTGTATCTAACCCCGTGCTGTAACTGTCCTGGGAGTGTTTGATGGGGACAGTGTCGAGGGAGCTTTACTCTACATCTAACCACTTGCTGTATCTGTCATGGGAGTGTTTCATGGGGACAGTGAAGAGGGAGCTTTACTCTGTATCTAACCCCGTGCTGTACCTGTCCTTGGTTTGTCTGATGGGGATATTGTAGAGGGAGCTTTACTCCATATCTAACCCCCTGCTGTATCTGTCCTTGGAGTGTTTGATGGGGATAGTGCAGAGGGAGCTTTACTCTGTATCTAACCCATGCTGTCCCTGCCCTGGGAGTGTTTGATGGGGACAGTATCGAGGGAGCTTTACTCTGTATCTAAACCCGTGCTGTACCTGTCCTTGGTTTGTTTGATGGGGACAGTGTAGAGGGAGCTTTACTCTATGTCTAACCCCGTGCTGTATCTGTTCTGGGACTGTTTGATGGGGACAGTGTACAGTGAGCTTTAATCTGTATCTAACCCCGTGCTGTACCTGTCCTGGGAGTATTTGATGGGGACAGTGTAGAGGGAGCTTTACTCTGTATCTAACCCCGTGCTGTAACTGTTCTGGGAGTGTTTGTTGGGAACAGTGCAGAGGGAGATTTACTCTGGATCTAACCCCGTGTTGTATCTGTCCTGGGAGTGTTTGTTGGGGACAGTGCAGAGGGAGATTTACTCTGTATCTAACCCCGTGCTGTATCTCTCCTGGGTGTGTTGGATGGGGACAGTGTAGGGGGAGCTTTACTCTGTATCAAACTCTGTGCTGTGTCTGTCCTGGGAGTGTTTGATGGGAACAGTGTAGAGAGAGCTTTACTCTGTATCGAACTCTGTGCTGTACCTGTACCTTTCCTCGGAGTGTTTGATGGGAACAGTGTCGAGGGAGCTTTACTTTGCATCTAATCCCGTGTTTCAGTTACTGATAGACTGTAGAGGAAGATCAGGTCACACACACGCTCTCCTTACACACTCTCAGACACAGACACAGACACACACACACACACACACACACATGCTCTCTCTGTCTCTGACACACACATACACTATCTCTTACGCACTCTCTCACTCACACACATGCTCTTTCTCTCTGTCACACACACTTTCTCTCACACACACTTTCTCTCTCACACACATTCTCTCACACACACTTTCACGCTCACACTCTCACCCATGCATTCTCTCTCACTGACACTCTCTCACACACATGCACACAGTCTCTCACTCACATACACTCACTCTCTCACACATACACTCTCTCTCAAACACACACTCTCACTCACACACACACTCTCACACACACACACTCTCTCACACACACACTCTTTCTCTCGCACACACTCTCTCTCTCTCACACAGACAGACTCTCTCTCACGCACACGCTCTCTCGCACACACTCTCTCTCACACACACTCTCTCACACACACACACACACACTCTCTCACACACACACACTCTCTCACACACGCCCTCTCTCTCACACACACTCTCTCTCCCTCACACACACGGTCTCTCTCACTCACACACACTCTGTCTCTCACAAACTCTCTCACACACACACACACTCTCTCACACACACACTCGCTCTCTCTCACACACAGACACTCTCTCTCTCACACACACACACACACTCTCTCTCACACACAGTCTCTCTCTCACACACAGTCTCTCTCTCACACACAGTCTCTCTCTCACACACACTCTCTCTCACACACACACTCTCTCTCACACACACACACACTCTGTCTCACACACACACTCTCTCTCACACACACACTCTCTCTCACACACACACTCTCTCTCACACACACACTCTCTCTCACACACACACTCTCTTTCTCTCACACACACTCTCTTTCTCTCACACACACTCTCTCTCTCACACACACATTCTCTCACACACACAATGATGGGCAAAATGTAGAGGAAGATTTCAGCTGTATCTAACCCCGTGCTGTACCTGTCCTGGGTGTGTTTGATGTGCATAATGTGGAGGCAGCTTTTCCTTTAATTTAGCACCATGCTGTGTCTGTCATTGGATTATATGATGGGGACAGTGTATAGGGAGCTTCACTCTGTATCTAAACCCGTGCTGTACCTGTCCTGGGAGTGTTTGATGGGGATAGTGTAGAGGGAGCTTTACTCTGTATCTAACCCTGTGCTGTATATGTCCTGGGAGTGTTAGATGAGGACAGTGAAGTGGGAGCTTTACTCTGTATCTAACCACTTGCTGTATCTGTTGTGGGTGTGTTTGATGGGGACAGTGTCGAG
Source organism: Mustelus asterias (assembly GCF_964213995.1). Classification (NCBI taxonomy): domain Eukaryota; kingdom Metazoa; phylum Chordata; class Chondrichthyes; order Carcharhiniformes; family Triakidae; genus Mustelus; species Mustelus asterias. Next base: position 104,024 of record NW_027590738.1, read on the forward strand.
GGAGCTTTACTCTGTATCTAATCCCGTGCTGTACCTGTGCTGGGCGAGTTTGATGGGGACAGTGTAGAGGGAGATTTAATCTGTATCTAACCCCGTGCTGTACCTGTCCTGGGAGTGTTTGATGGGGACAGCGTCGAGGGAGATTTAATCTGTATCTCACCCCGTGCTGTGTCTGTTCCGGGAGTGTTTGATGGGGACAGTGTAGAGGTAGATTTACTCTGTATCTAACCCCGTGCTGTAACTGTCCTGGGAGTGTTTGATGGGGACAGTGTCGAGGGAGATTTAATCTGTATCTCACCCTGTGCTGTGTCTGTTCCGGGAGTGTTTGATGGGGACAGTGTTCAGGTAGATTTACTCTGTATCTAACCCCATGCTGTACCTGTCCTAGGAGTGTTTGATGGGGACAGTGTCGAGGGAGCTTTACTCTACATCTAACCACTTGCTGTATCTGTCATGGGAGTGTTTCATGGGGACAGTGAAGAGGGAGCTTTACTCTGTATCTAACCCCGTGCTGTACCTGTCCTTGGTTTGTCTGATGGGGATATTGTAGAGGGAGCTTTACTCCATATCTAACCCCCTGTTGTATCTGTCCTTGGTTTGTTTGATGGGGACAGTGTAGAGGGAGCTTTACTCTGTATCTAACCCATGCTGTCCCTGCCCTGGGAGTGTTTGATGGGGACAGTGTAGAGGGAGATTTACTCTGGATCTAACCCCGTGTTGTATCTGTCCTGGGAGTGTTTGTTGGGGACAGTGCAGAGGGAGCTTTACTCTATATCTAACCCCCTGTTGTATCTGTCTTTGGAGTGTTTGATGGGGATAGTGCAGAGGGAGCTTTACTCTGTATCTAACCCATGCTGTACCTGTCCTGGGAGTGTTTGATGGGAACAGTGTAGAGAGAGCTTTACTCTGTATCTAACCCATGCTGTACCTGTCCTGGGAGTGTTTGATGGGAACAGTGTAGAGAGAGCTTTACTCTGTATCAAACTCTGTGCTGTACCTGTACCTTTCCTGGGAGTGTTTGATGGGAACAGTGTCGAGGGAGCTTTACTTTGCATCTAATCCCGTGTTTCAGTTACTGATAGACTGTAGAGGAAGATCAGGTCACACACACGCTCTCCTTACACACTCTCAGACACACACACACATGCTCTCTCTGTCTCTCACACACACATACACTATCTCTTACGCACTCTCTCACTCACACACATGCTCTTTCTCTCTGTCACACACGCTTTCTCTCTCACACATTCTCTCACACACACATTCTCTCACACACACTTTCACGCTCACACACTCTCACCCATGCATTCTCTCTCACTGACACACTCTCACACACATGCACACAGTCTCTCACTCACATACACTCACTCTCTCACACACACTTTCTCTCTCACACACATTCTCTCACACACTTTCACGCTCACACACTCTCACCCATGCATTCTCTCTCACTGACACACTCTCACACACATGCACACAGTCTCTCACTCACATACACTCACTCTCTCACACATACACTCTCACACACACACTCTCTCACACACACACTCTTTCTCTCGCACACACTCTCTCTCTCTCACACAGACAGACTCTCTCTCACGCACACGCTCTCTCGCACACACTCTCTCTCGCACACACTGTCACACACACACTCTCTCACACACACACACACTCTCTCACACACACACACTCTCTCACACACGCCCTCTCTCTCACACACACTCTCTCTCTCTCACACACACGGTCTCTCTCACTCACACACACTGTCTCTCACACACTCTCTCACACACACACACACTCTCTCACACACACACTCGCTCTCTCTCACACACAGACACTCTCTCTCTCACACACACACAGACACTCTCTCTCTCACACACACACACACACCCTCTCTCACACACAGTCTCTCTCACACACACACCTCTCACACACACTCTGTCTCTCTCACACACACACTCTCTCTCACACACATAGAACATAGAACATTACAGCACAGAACAGGCCCTTCGGCCCACGATGTTGTGCCGACCTTCATCTGAAACCAAGATCAAGCTATCCCACTCCCTACCATCCTGGTGTGCTCCATGTGCCTATCCAATAACCGCTTAAATGTTCCTAAAGTGTCTGACTTCACTATCACTGCAGGCAGTCCATTCCACACCCCAACCACTCTCTGCGTGAAGAACCTACCTCTGATATCCTTCCTATATCTCCCACCATGAACCCTATAGTTATGCCCCCTTGTAATAGCTCCATCCACCCGAGGAAATAGTCTTTGAACGTTCACTCGATCTATCCCCTTCATCATTTTATAAACCTCTATTAAGTCTCCCCTCAATCTCCTCCGCTCCAGAGAGAACAGCCCCAGCTCCCTCAACCTTTCCTCATAAGACCGACACTCCAAACCAGGCAGCATCCTGGTAAATCTCCTCTGCACTCTTTCCAGCGCTTCCACATCCTTCTTATAGTGAGGTGACCAGAACTGCACGCAATATTCCAAATGCGGTCTCACCAAGGTCCTGTACAGTTGCAGCATAACCCCACGGCTCTTAAACTCCAACCCCCTGTTAATAAAAGCTAACACACTATATGCCTTCTTCACAGCTCTATCCACTTGAGTGGCAACCTTTAGAGATCTGTGGATATGGACCCCAAGATCTCTCTGTTCCTCCACAGTCTTCAGAACCCTACCTTTGACCCTGTAATCCACATTTAAATTAGTCCTACCAAAATGAATCACCTCACTCTCTCTCTCTCACACACACGGTCTCTCTCACTCACACACACTCTGTCTCTCACACACTCTCTCACACACACACACACACTCTCTCACACACACACTCGCTCTCTCTCACACACAGACACTCTCTCTCTCACACACACACACACACACACACTCTCTCACACACAGTCTCTCTCACACACACACCTCTCTCTCTCACACACACTCTGTCTCTCTCTCACACACACACTCTCTCTCACACACACTCTCTCTCTCACACACACTCTCTCTCACACACACACTCTCTCTCGCACACACACTCTCTCTCACACACACACACACACTCTCTCTCTCTCTCACACACACACTCTCTCTCTCTCACACACACTCTCTCTCTCTCACACACACATTCTCTCACACACACAATGATGGGCAAAATGTAGAGGAAGATTTCAGCTGTATCTAACCCCGTGCTGTACCTGTCCTGGGTGTGTTTGATGTGCACAATGGGGAGGCAGCTTTTCCTTTAATTTAGCACCATGCTGTGTCTGTCATTGGATTATATGATGGGGACAGTGTATAGGGAGCTTCACTCTGTATCTAAACCCGTGCTGTACCTGTCCTGGGAGTGTTTGATGGGGATAGTGTAGAGGGAGCTTTACTCTGTATCTAACCCTGTGCTGTACCTGTCCTGGGAGTGTTAGATGAGGACAGTGAAGTGGGAGCTTTACTCTGTATCTAACCACTTGCTG
>NW_027590738.1:112500-182500 GCF_964213995.1 Mustelus asterias
TACAGATTGAGGGGGTGGCAAATGTAACCCCACTATTTAAAATAATCTTTTCACTTGCGTGTAATTTATCACAGAACACGGGCAGCATGGGCTTATCGAGAATGACGGGATAGTGTTGGGGTGGAGAAGTTATTCCTTCAAGTGGAAATCAGTGTCGTTTTGAAATGTGTTGGGGGTTTCTGCCTCTCCCCATTCAATCCTTCCCAACCTCTCTGTCGAGGCTCCTTCTCACTTTCTACCAGACAATTATTTGTGTTCGAGAGCGGGTGCAGAGGAGATTGAAATGAAACAGACAGACAGTTATCTTCAACACTGAGAAATGTGAAGTGATGCACTTTGGATAATAAGTTGAGGAGAGAAACCATAAACCAACTGGGAACAAGTTAAATCATGTGCAGGTAAAGGGAAAGCTTTTATACCTCCATCAATCTGTGTCTCTCTCTTTTTCTCACTCTCTGTGTCTGTGTCTTCTGTCCATCTCTCCCTTTCTGGGAATCAGTGAAAAATATCCACAAATATTAGGCAGCCATTTGGCGTTTCTTCCCAGTGGCCATTTCGTGTGAACGCAGCACTGAGATATTTCTGACAGAGTTGTCTCTTCACTAAAGTAACGTTAGTATTTTAAATGTGACAGATACGCAGCTATGGAGACACAAACGAGGGCTGTATTCCCAGGAATTTTGGAGTGTCAGGGACAATTTGATCCAATTTGTCAGGAGTATAATGGAAAGTGATAGCACAGAGAGAGAGAAATGTTTCTTGCTGGTGATCCACCTCCTCCAGTCCCACCATCCTCCCATATCTGTTTTCCTTTCATTCTGGCTCCGTGACCATCCACAATTTGAATCGTTTCACCATTGGGAGCTGTGTCTTCATCTGCGTGGGCTCCAACTCTGGAATTCCTTTCCTGAACGTTTTATTAAAATACATCCATGGGATGTGGGCCTGGCTGGTTCTGCCAGCGTTTACTCCTCGTCCCTAATTGCTCATGAACTGAGTGGCTTGCTAGGCCATTTCAATCAGCATCTAAGAGTCAACCACATTGCTGTGAGGCTGGAGTCACATGTAGGCCCGACCAGGTAAGGACGGCAGATTTCCTTCCATAAAGGACATTAGTGAAGCAGATTGCTTTTCTCCATTTTAACACCTCCTTTTCCTCCAATTAAAATAGTTCGTAAAAGCCATCTGGCCAAACCTTTGGGACATGTGACCCTAAACTCTCCTGTGACTCGGGGTCAAATTTCTCACATTAAGGCTCCTGTGAAGCATCTTGGGATGATACTGTTCAAGGTGCTATATAAATGCAAGTTGTTGTTGTGTGTGTCTGAGTGTCAGCTTCTGTCCATGTCCAGGACACTGCAGGTAACAGAGAATGATTCACTCTGGTCTGCGATTGTACATCTCGTGTGTGTCTCAGTATCAGCTCTGAAACATGTACAGCACTATCCCATCCTGTTTCTGTGTCTCTCTGCCTCTGTATCTGTATCTCTCCCTCTCGCTCCATCTCTCTCCCCAAGACTGAAACAAACTAGAGTTTAAATCCCACACTGGGATGCTGTTCAATGTGAGTTCAGTTTTCCCAGAAATAAAAATCCTCAATTAAAAATTCCTTTCAACAGCAGAGGGAACTTTTCTCAAAGTGAATTTGCGGCTATCTTGAATTTGAACCCAAGTTTTCAATATGGGGGTGGCACAGTGATGCAGGGGTTAGCACTGCTTCCTCACTGTGCCAGGGACCCGCCTTCGATTCCCAGCTTGGCTCACTTTCTGACTGGAGTTTGAACGTCCTTCCCGTGTTTGTGTGGGTTTCCTCCGGGTGCTCCGGTTTCATCCCACACTCCAAAGATAGAACAAAGAAAATTACAGCACGGAAACAGGTCTTTCGGCTCTCCAATCCTGCACCGACCATGCTGCCTGACTGAACTAAAACCCCCTACCCTTCCGGGGACCATATCCCTCCATTCCCATCTTATTCATGTCTTTGTCAAGACGCCCTTGAAAAGTCACTATCGTATCCGTTTCCACTCCCTCCCCCGGCAACGAGTTCCAGGCACCCAGCACCCTCTGTGTAAAAAAACTTTCCTCCCACATCTCCTTTAAACCGTGCCCCTTGCACCTTAAACCTATGCCCCCGAGTAATAACTCTTCCACCCTGGGAAAAAGCTTCTGACTATCCACTCTGTCCATGCCCCCTCATAATCTGGCAGACTTCTGTCAGGTGTACAGGTTAGGTGGATTGGCCAAGCTAAATTGTCCATTAGTGTCAGGAGGATTAGCTGAGTTAAATGTATGGGATTATAGGGATGGGGCCTGGGTGGGATTGTGGTCAGTGCAGACTCGATGGGCCGAATGGCCTCCTGCACTGCAGGATTCTATGAACCCTGTTCTGTATTTGGTTTGGGATTGTTTGTTGAAAAGTGTAGTTGAAGTGTTACTCTGTAATGCTGGAATTTAGGCTACGGGATGATTGGATCAAACACTTCAAGATAATAAGGGGAATGGAGAGGAATGATAAAGAACAACTTTTCCTGCTGGTTGGGGAGTCCAGGACTTGGGGACATTGGATTTCAAACAATGTTGAGGATTCTAGACTTGTAGGAGTGGAATTCAGAAACACTTTGCCACACCAGCTGTGATATTAGTTTGGAACTACCTTCTATAATTCGCAGTTGATGCTCAGTCGCTTATTAATGTTTAACTCTGAGGTCGATAGATTATATTTTTATACAGGAGAAGCAATTTAAAATCAATGGGTCAATGTTAAAATGGATGCAGGAACAGAGAGACCTGGGCTTTCAGTTCATTTTTACATCTTAAAGATTCAACCTGGGGCTCAGAATCTGTCAGTTGAATCTACTTTTCCCACCTGATAAAATGTCAACAATGTGACAAAAGGTGACATTCCTGCACAGTGGGGTTGGGAGGTTGTTTGAAAGGAGATTCAGATTGTATCAGAAAGCGTCAATTAGATTGTGTCTCTTTGGAGAACGCGCATATTTCACAGGAAACGCCCCGAGATAAAGACTAGTTTCACCAATGTCTGAGTAACTTTCAAAGTCTGCAGACGCATGAAGGGGGCAGAGATATTGTAATATTCAGAGCAGGAGATGGGGGACAATCACAGAATTGAAGATGTGAGGCCATCTCTTGTTTCCGAATGTCAGTGTTTAGCTTTAAAACTTTAGTCCTGGGCTAATAATTCCAAGTTTGCAATCCCACACTTTGCTGTTGAGAATTAGAGTTGTGAATTTTCTGAAATTGGTTGTGTAATAAAACTCGGTGCAGGATGCAATGATTCCCATTCTGTCTGCTGCTGCAAAGCCCCCGTGTCTGTCTCAGTTTCATCGTATTTATCAATGATTTGAGATCCTAGAATCATAGAATCCCTAAAGGGCAGACCATTCGGCCCATCGAGTCTGCATCGACTACAATCCCACCCAGGCCCGATTCCCGTAACCCCATATATTTACCCTGTTAATCCCCTGACACTAGGGTCAATTTATCGTGGCCAATCCACCTGACCCGCACATGTTTGGACTGTGGGAGGAAACTGGAGCACCCGGAGGAAACCCACGCAGACACTGGGAGAACTCTACACTGACAGCGAGCTGAGGCTGGAATTGAACCTGGGTCCCTGGCGCTGTGCTAACCACTGTGCCACCATGCCATTCATCATAGAATCCCTAAAGTGCAGAAGGAGGTCCTTTGGTCCATCAAGCCTGCCCCCGACAACAAGACCACCCAGGCCTGAATCCCCCTAACACTAAGGGGCAATTGAGCACGGCCAATCAACCTAACCCGCACGTCTTTGGAGTGTGGGAGGAAACCAGAAGCTTCAAATGGCAAAGAGGTATTCCACTGCATAAGAGGCCATTCAGCTCATTGAGTCTGCACAGACTTGATGACAGAGTATCTTACCCAGGCCCTCACCCAGCCCTATCCCCATAACCCCATTGCTAATCCATCTAACCTATATATCTTGCGAGTGTGGAAGGTAACCAGAGCACCCGGAGGAAACCCACGCAGACACGGGGAGAATGTGCAAACTCCACACAGTCACCCGAGGCTGGAATTGAACCCAGGTCCCTGGCGCTGTGAGGCAGCAGTACGAACCACTGTGCCACCGGGCCGCCCTAAAGTAAAATGTCTTAACTGAATGGTTCAAAGAGTGAAAGATGGATTTCATTGGAGACAATTGTGTGGTCACCCACTTGAAAAAGGATAGAACAGATTGCTTTATGAATGGGGAAAAGCTGGAAAGAGTGGAGGCCCAAAGAGACTTGGGGCGGTCACATCAACATAGAAAATAGGAGGAGGAGGAGGCCATTCAGCCCTTCGAGCCTGACCCACCATTCAACGCTATCATGGCCGATCCTCTGTCTCAATGCCATACCCCAGCGCTCTCCCCATACACCTTGACACCTTTAGAGTCTAGAAATCTATCCATTTCCTTCTTAAATATATTCAGTGACTTGGTCTCCACAGCTTTCTGTGGGAGAGAATTCCACAGGTTCACCACCCTCTGAGTGAAGAGGTTTCCCCTCATCTCAGTCCCAAATGGCCTCCCCCGTATCCTGAGACTGTGACCCCTTGTTCCAGACACCCCCAGCCGGAGGAAACAATATCCCTGTATCCAGCCTGTCCAGCACTGTCAGAATTTTATACCTTTCAATTAGATCCCCGCTCACTCTTCTACATTCCCGTGAATACAGGCCCAGCCGACCCAATCTCCCCTCAGACATCAATGCTGCCATCCCAGGAATCAGTCTGGTGAACATTCACTGCTCTCCCTCTGTGGCAAGTACATCCTTCCTCAGGTAAGGAGAGGAACACTGTACACAAGACTCCAGGTGTGGTCTCACCGAGGCCCTGTCCAGCTGCAGTAAGACATCCTTGCTCTTCTACTCGAACCCTCTTGCAATGAAGGACAACATCCCATTGGTCTTCCTAACTGCTTGCTGTAGCTGCATGCTTGCTTTCAGTGACTGGTGTTCTCAGATACCCAGGTCCCTTTGTACAACATTTCCCAATCTATCACCATTCAACTAATATTCTGCCATTCTCTTCCTCCGTCCAAAGTGGATAACGTCACATTTATCCACATTATTCTGCATCTGCCATGTATTTCCCCACTCACTCAACTTGTCTAAATCACCCCGAAGCCTCTTAACATCCTCCTCATCACTCACATTCCCACCAAGTTTCACCTCATCAGCAAACTTGAGAATATTACGTTTGGTTCCCTCATCCAATTCACTGATGTGTTTTGTGAATAGCTGGGACCCAAGAACTGACCCCTGCGGGACCCCACTCGTCACTGCCTGCTACTTAGATAAAGATTAATTTATTCCTGTCTGTGCGGAGTCCGCATGTTCTCCCTGTGTCTGCGTGGGTTTCCTCCGGATGCTCCGGTTTCCTCCCTCAGTCTGAAAGACGTGCTGTTTAGGGTGCATTGGCCATGCTAAATTCTCCCTCAGTGTTACCCGAACAGGCGCCAGAGTGTGGCGACTAAGGGATTTTCACAGTAACTTCATTACCGTGTTAATGTAAGCCGACTTGTGACACAAATAAATAAACTTCTAAACTTCTTTCAAAGCTAAATTAGGAAGCACTTCTTCACACGAGATGTGGTTAAAGTTTGGTACTGTCTTCTGTAAATGAGCCCTCCCTATATCCCCCAGTCCCACCATCCTCTGATATCTGTTTTCCTTAATCCTGGCTCCCTGACCATCCCCCATTTTAATCCTTTCACCATTGGGGTCTGCAGTTCAACTGTGTGGCTCCAACTCTGGAATTCCTTCCCAAAACTCTCTGTCTTCATCCCTCCCTTTCCACCATTCAGACACTTCCTAAAAACAACCCCTTTTTGACCAGAGCTTTGGGGCAATTCTTTTGTCCCTAAACTCGCCTGTGACTCGGCTTCTAATGTTTCACTCCAGGCTCCTGCGAAGCATCTGAGGACGTTTCTGTTCAAGGTGCTATATCAATGCAGGTTGTTGTTTTATGTGTCTGAGTGTCAGTTTCTCTCAATGTCCAGGACACTGCAGGTAACAGAGAATGATTCATTCCCCACTCAACCATTCCCATCAAGCCACGGGGTCAACCTGGCATCCCTTAAAAATGAGGTGTCAACCTGGTGAAGCTCCCAAACAGGAGCGGGCAGCACGGTGGCACCAGTGGTTAGCACTGCTGTATCACAGCACCAGGGACACAAGTTCATATCCAGCCTCGGGTCACTATCTGCATGGGTTTCCTCCGAGTGCCGCTCTTCCTTCTCTCAGCCCAAAGATGTGCGGGTTCGGTGGATTGGCCATGCTAAATTTCCCCATAGTCTTAGGGGGATTAGCAGGGTAAATACTTTGACTTGATTCATTATTTTGATTTGATTTATTATTATCATATTAGTATACAGTGGAAAGTCTTGTTTCTTGCGCGCTATACATACAAAGCATACTGTTCATAGAGAAGGAAGCGAGAGAGTGCAGAATGTAGTGTTACAGTCATAGCTAGGGTGGAGAGAAAGATCAATTTAATGCAGGGTCGGTCCATTCAAAACTCTGCCAGCAGCAGGAAGAAGCTGTTCTTGAGTGGGTCGGTCCGTGACCTCAGACGTTTGTATCTTTTTCCCGACGGAAGAAGGTGGAAGAGAGAATGTCCGGGGTGGGTGAGGTCCTTCATTATGCTGGCTGCTTTTCCCCAAGGCAGCGGGAAGTGTAGACAGAGTCAGTGGATGGGAGGCCGGTTTGCGTGATGGATTGGGCTACATTCATGACCTTTTGTAGATCCTTGCGGTCTTGGGCAGAACAGGAGCCAGACCAAGCTGTGATACAACCAGAAAGAATGAGTTAGTGAGAGTTATAGCTGACATGCCCAATTTCCTTCATCTTCTGAGAAAGTAGAGGCATTGACTGTGTTTCTAACTCTGTGGTGTATTTTGTCACAGGACAGTTTCGATGGAGATTTATTCTGTATCCCTGGGATTTAGAAGGTTCAGGAGTGAGTTGATTGAAGTTTTCTTTAATTCTTTCGTGGGACATGGGCATCGCTGGCTGAACAGAATTTATTGCATCGAGTTGCTCTTCGCGGGCAGTTGAGAGTTAACCGCATTGCTGTGGCTCTGGAGTCACACGTAGCCCAGACCACGTGAGGATGGCAGATTTCCTTCCCTAAAAGACATTAGTGAACCAGACGGGTTTTTCCGACAATCGACAATAGTTTCATGGTCACCAGTAGATTCTTAATTCCAGATATTTTTATTGAATTCCAATTGGTGGGATTCAAACGCAGGTCCCCAGAACATTGGCTGAGTTTCTGGATTAATAGTCTGGAGAAAGTAACACTAGGCCATTGCCTCTCCTAGTGTCACCTCTCCATCCCTGTCATTCACTCATCATCTCCGCTTCCACCATCCTCATAGGCCGTGCGTCCAAACACATTCCCAGGCTCTGTGTGTGTGTGAAAGATGTTTTTCCTCACTGCGTCTCTCCTGAAACTTTAAATTGTGTCTCCCCGTCATCCCTGAACCCAATCAGCTCACGGCAACAGCTTTCCTTTATCGACTTTATCGAAACCTGTCCTAATCTTGTACATCTCGAGCAAATCTCCCCTCAAGGGGAACAAGCCCCGTTTCTCCAACCTCACCCTGGAGCTCACATCCCTCATTCCCGCAATTAATCCACTCTCAAAGATGCTGCAGACCTTCATATTTCCTCCCTCGGTCTGTTTATCCCACCACAGGATCACAGAATTGTTACAGGGCAGAAGGAGGCATGTGGAGTTCAGACAAGAAGTTGAGGAGAGCAGAGAAAATAGAAACTAAATGGGCCCAAGGTAATTCTGTGTTTATTTCTTTTTCTCACTCTCTATGTCTGTGTCTTCTGTCCCTCTCTCCATCTCTCCCTCTCCCTCCCTGGGAATCTGTGAAAAATATCCACAAATATCAGTCAGCCATTTGGCCTTTCTTCCCAGCGGCCATTTGATGTGAGCGCAGCACTGAGATATTTCTGACAGAGTTGTCTCCTCGCTGAGGTAACATTAGTATTTTAAATGTGACAGAGACGCAGCTATGGAGACACAAACGAGGGTTGTATTCCCGGGAATTTTGGAGTGTCAGGGATAATTTGATCAAAGTTGTCAGGAGAATAATGGAAACTGATAGGATAGAGAAAGAGAAAGGTTTCTTGCTGGTTGTGGAGTCTGGGACTGGGATCATTGTCTGAAATATTAAAAATATTCTGAAACCCTTTCAAAGTGAAATTAAGGAACACTTCTTCACACAAAGGGTGTTCTCGAATCACAGAACAGCAGGAGGCCATTCGGCCCATCATGTCTGCGCCGATCCCGGAAGTCTGCGTGGCTTTCCTCTGGGTGCTGCGGTTTCCTCCCACAGTGTGAATGATGTGCTGGTTAGGGTGCATTGGCCGTGGTAAATTTTCTCTCAGTGTAACCGAACACCAGAGTGTGGCATCTGGGGAATTTTCACAGTAACTTCACAATATTAATGCAAACCTACTTGTGACACTAATAAACAAAATTAAAAATTAGAAGTTGAGGAGGCTTGTGTTGTATTCATTGGAGCAGAGAAGACTGAGGGGGCGACCTGATTGAGGTGGACAAGATTATGAGAGACATGAAGAGTGTGGATCGGGAGCAGCTGTTCCCCTTAGTTGAAGGGTCAGTCACGAGGGGACATAGGTTCAAGGTGAGGGGCAGGAGGTTTAGGGGGGATGTGAGGAAAATCTGTTTTACCCACAGGGTGGTGCCAGTCTGGAATGCGCTGCCTGGGAGGTTGGCAGAGGCAAGTTGCCTCACATCCTTTAAAAAGTAGCTGGATAAGCACTTGGAACATCATCACATTCAGGGCGATGGGCCAAGTGCTGGTAAATGGGGTGAGGTCGGTATGTTAGGTGGTCCTCACGTGTCGGTGCAGACTCGATGGGCCGAAGGGTCTCTTCTGCACTGTATGAATCTGTGATGAGGAAATGTTTTTAACGTAGTGACTGCTGGTATCTGGAATGTTCTGCCTTGATTAGCTGTAAGTATTCGCATTCCAACCATTATTCATGTAAATTGAGTCTGTGTCTTTATATGCCCTGTTTGTGAACAGAATTCCCACTCACCTGAAGAAGGGGCTTGGAGCTCCGAAAGCTTGTGTGGCTTTTAGAACATAGAACAGTACAGCACAGAACAGGCCCTTCGGCCCACGATGTTGTGCCGAGCTTTATCTGAAACCAAGATCAAGCTATCCCACTCCCTATCATCCTGGTGTGCTCCATGTGCCTATCCAATAACCGCTTAAATGTTTCTAAAGTGTCTGACTCCACTATCACTGCAGGCAGTCCATTCCACACCCCAACCACTCTCTGCGTGAAGAACCTACCTCTGATATCCGTCCTGTATCTCCCACCACGAACCCCATAGTTATGCCCCCTTGTAATAGCTCCATCCACCCGAGGAAATAGTCTTTGAACGTTCACTCTATCTATCCCCTTCATCATTTTATACACCTCTATTAAGTCTCCCCTCAGCCTCCTCCGCTCCAGAGAGAACAGCCCTAGCTCCCTCAACCTTTCCTCATATGACCTACCCTCCAAACCAGGCAGCATCCTGGTAAATCTCCTCTGCACTCTTTCCAGCGCTTCCACATCCTTCTTATAGTGACGTGACCAGAACTGCACACAATATTCCAAATGTGGTCTCACCAAGGTCCTGTACAGTTGCAGCATAACCCCACGGCTCTTAAACTCCAACCCCCTGTTAATAAAAGCTAACACACTATAGGCCTTCTTCACAGCTCTATCCACTTGACTGGCAACCTTTAGAGATCTGTGAATATGGACCCCAAGATCTCTCTGTTCCTCCACAGTCTTCAGAACCCTACCTTTGACCCTGTAATCCACATTTAAATTAGTCCTACCAAAATGAATCACCTCACATTTATCAGGGTTAAACTCCATTTGCCATTTTTCAGCCCAGCTTTGCATCCTATCTATGTCTCTTTGCAGCCTACAACAGCCCTCCACCTCATCCACTACTCCACCAATCTTGGTGTCATCAGCAAATTTACTGATCCACCCTTCAGCCCCCTCCTCTAAGTCATTAATAAAAATCACAAAGAGCAGAGGACCAAGCACTGATCCCTGCGGCACACCGCTAGCAACCTGCCTCCAATCCGAAAATTTTCCATCGACCACCACCCTCTGTCTTCGGTCAGACAGCCAGTTACCTATCCAATCGGCCAACTTTCCCTCTATCCCACACCTCCTCACTTTCATCATAAGCCGACCATGGGGGACCTTATCAAACGCCTTACTAAAATCCATGTATATGACATCAACTGCCCTACCTTCATCAACACACTTAGTTACCTCCTCAAAAAATTCTATCAAGTTTGTGAGGCACGACTTGCCCTTCACGAATCCATGCTATCAAATAAACCTGTTGGACTTTAACCTGGTGTTGTTAAACTTCTTACTGTGTTTACCCCAGTCCAACGCCGGCATCTCCACATCACGTTGATAAATGCGAGGTTATACACTTTGGAGGAAATAATAACAAATGGGATTACTATCTCAATGGAAACAAATTAAAACATGCTACCGTGCAAAGGGACCTGGGGGTCCTTGTGCATGAGACGCAAAAGCCCAGTCTGCAGGTACAACAGGTGATCAAGAAGGCAAATGGGATGTTGGCCTATATCGCGAGGGGGATAGAATATAAAAGCAGGGATGTCTTGATGCACCTGTACAGGGCATTGGTGAGGCCGCAGCTGGAATACTGTGTGCAGTATTGGTCCCCTTATATGAGGAAGGATATATTGGCATTGGAGGGAGTGCAGAGAAGGTTCACCAGGTTGATACCGGAGATGAGGGGTTTGGATTATGAGGAGAGGCTGAGGAGATTGGGTTTGTCCTCGTTGGAGTTTAGAAGGATGAGGGGGGATCTTATGGAGACTTATAAGATAATGCGGGGGCTGGATAGGGTGGAGGCGGAGAGATTCTTTCCACTTAGTAAGGAAGTTAAAACTAGAGGACACAGCCTCAAAATAAAGGGGGGTCGGTTTAAGACAGAGTTGAGGAGGAACTTCTTCTCCCAGAGGGTGGTGAATCTCTGGAATTCTCTGCCCACTGAGGTGGTGGAGGCTACCTCGCTGAATATGTTTAAAGCGCGGATGGATGGATTCCTGATCGGTAAGGGAATTAAGGGTTATGGGGATCAGGCGGGTAAGTGGTACTGATCCACGTCAGATCAGCCATGATCTTATTGAATGGCGGGGCAGGCTCGAGGGGCTAGATGGCCTACTCCTGCTCCTATTTCTTATGTTCTTATGTTCTGCCTGAGTCAGAGGTGGGAGAAGATTCCATCAAGAGGAAATTGAATGGGAAGCTGAAGGGAAAATATTGACAGGGTTACGGGGAGAGGGTGGAGGATTGGGAATAGTGAAACTGCTCTTGCAGTGTGTCGATCCAGGCTTGACGGGCTGAATGGCCTCCTGTGCTGTCACCATTCTATGATTCACACACAAGTTAACTTCTCAGTGTCTATTAGGCCCCACTCGTTCCTCCATGATCAGTTCCAGCATTTCAAGTTCAGATCCCAGTATTTTTTAGTTGGGGGATTGAGGAGTAAAACAGAAATAGGAATGAGAGTGTCAGTGCGCTTATGTTTTTGTATTTCTGTGTGTGTGTGTGTGTGTGTGTGTGTGTGTGTGTGTGTGTGTGTGTGTGTGTGTGTGTGTGTGTGTGTGTGTGAGAGAGAGACGGTTTCTACGTGTGTGCAAGTGTCTATTTCAATGTGTGTTTCTGTGTGTGTGTGACTGTGTTTCTCTGCGTGTGTCTGTGAGTGTGTGTCTGTGTCTGTGTGTGTGTCTCTCTCTGTGTCTTTGTGCATGTGTGTCTGTGAGTGTCTCTGCATGTGTGCGTGTGTGTGTGTTTGTCATGATCTGTTTGAGTGGTGGAGCAGGCTCGATGGGTCAAATGGCCTCGAACTGCACATATTTGAGATTCAAATACATTGACACACATGCATGCTGACACAGAAACAGACACAGACACACAGACAGACACACAAACACAGACAGACACACACACACAGACAGACACAGACACACACACACACACAGACACACACGCACAGACACACACACGCACGCACAGACACACACACAGACACACACACACACAGACACACACAGACACACACACACACACGCACAGACACACACACACACACACACACAGAGAAAGATATACACAGTATTGACATATTTATTGACCATTTAATGTGACTGAATGCTACACATCCTGGTTTGCCGATGACACAAAACATTAGACAGCATTGTAAGCAGCGTAGCTGGAAACATTACATTGCAAAGAGTTATTCATATTTTGTACATGGACAAAACTGGTGGAGAGGTTTCAGTGCAGGGAAAATGTAAACTGACACAACTTAGATTTAAAAGGGATAGAACAACGTACTTTAATAAATGATGAAATGACAGAAACAGTGGAAGCTCCAAATGTCCAGATATTTCACAGCTGGATTCGCACAATACACACAGCAATGTCTCTGATATTGCGGAATTGTTGTAAATGTGGTTAATCTCAGTACGGAGGCTGTCTTCATGTTACAATGTTAATCTGATCACTCTCATCAAAACAGGGTCAACATTTCTGTACAATGTGAGTGAATCATCAGCTCAAATAGTTCAGGTTCAGTGTTTAAAATAACCAGTCACTTTTCTGTGGCTGCTTTGGGAATGTCAGTGGAATGTAGTTTACAGTCAAGTGTGAACAATTGTATTGGGGAATAATTGGAAGCAGTTTCCATTGAGAGCTTCCTGCATTCTGGAAATGTGTGTGATCCATTCAGAGATAGGAAATGGATGGATGAATAAAGATGCAGTTTGTTGTTAATTACATGAGATTGTCTGCCTTGAAGATTCACAAGTTCCATGTGCTGAGAGAAAGGAATGATTAAACAATGTCTATAATTCAAATCCTTCAGACAAGTGAAAAAGCAGGAGAACAACTGAATCCACAAACGCTGCCACAGACAGTAGTCGAAGCTTCAACTTCATGTTTGAATGTGAAGGGCTGATTGAAATAAATAGGAGGCCACACTGGGATGCTGAGCAATTTGATTCCTGTTTTTCCTAAACTTCAAAATAAAAATCTGTGATGAAACATTCCTTGGACAGAGCAGAGGGAATTTTACTCTGTATTTAGCCCATTAAAGTATTTGTGTTGTGAACATTTGATGAACAGTGCAGATTAAACATTATTCTTAACCGCTGGAATTTAAGTTGGGGGCTGATTTAATCAAACATTGAAAATAATGAGGGAAAGGGAGAGGCTGATAAAGAACAAGTTTTTCTGCTGGCTGGGAACTCCAGGATTTGGGAATATTTGAATGTTAGCCTCAGTTTAGAATTTTAGAATTGTAGAAATGGAAACATTGCCAGATGTGGTGTGGAGTTAGTTTGAAACAATCTTCTGCAAATGGCTATTGATGCTCAGTCACTTTTTATTATTTTAAACCTAGAGTTGATAGATTTTCCTTCGTCCAAGGGGTTAAGAGATAGAGAGTTAGATCACAGATCAGCCAGGATCTTATTGAATATTGGAACAGGCTTTCAGGAAGATTGTTCCAGATTCCAAACACCCTCTTGATGAAGTGCTTTTCCTCACTTCACTTCTGATCCATTTCCCCATCATTTAGAATCTGTGCCCTCTAGTTCATGACCATCTCTTGAGAGGGAAGAGTTTCTCACTCTTTAACCTGTTGATACCCCTTAGGATCTTGAATCTCTCTCTCAAGTCTCACCTCAGTCTTCTTTCCTCCAAGGAAAACAGTCCCAACCTCTCCAATCTACCCTCGTAGCTACAGATCTTATTCCCTGGAATCATTCTTGTGAATCTCCTCTGCACTCTCTCCAATGTCTTCACATCCCTCCTCAAGTACGGAGCCCAGAACTGGGCGCAGTCTCCAGATGAGGCCTAACAAGTGTCTTATACAAGGTAAATATGAACTCCTTACTCTTGTCCTCAATCCCTCCATTAATAAAAGCTGGGATACCATATACTTCATTTACCTGTCTCTCAAAGTGCCCTGCCACCTTCACTGACGTATGTACATATTAGAATCATGGAATCCCTACAGTGCAGAAGGATACCATACAGCCCATTGAGCCTGCGCTGACAACATTCCCACCCAGGCCCTATCCCCGTGATGCAACGTATTTACCCTGATAATACTGGCATGAATTGAGAAATGGTTAACGGACAGAAAACAGAGCTTAGGTACAAATGGGTCATTTTCAGGGTGGCAGGCTGTGACCAGCGGCTTATCACAAGGATCAGTACTCGGGAGCCCAGCTATTCACAATCCATATCATTGATTTGGACGATTGGGATCAAATGTAATATTTCCGAGTTTGCAGATGACATGAAAGCAGGTGGAAGTGTGAGTTGTGAGGAGGATGTCGACTCTTCAAGGGGATGTGGGAGAGGCCGAATTAGTGGTGAAACCACACACGGAGTGTTGTGGACAGTTTTATCCTCTTACCTAAGGAAAGATATTCTTGTCCGAGAGGGACTTCAATGACATTTCACTGCATTAATTCCTGGGATGGAGGGATTGTCCTCTGAGGAAAGAAAATGGACTTTTACTTTATGCACTTGAGAACCATGAGAGGTGACCTCATTCAAACTTGGACAATTCTTACAGGGCTCAGCAGGGTCAAGTCATAGAGGTTTACAGCATGGAAACGCGCTTTGGCCCAACTTGTCCATGCCGCCCAGTTTTTACCATTAAGCTAATCACAATTGCCTGTGTTTCGCCCATATCCCTCTATACCAATCTTACCCATGTAACTGTCTAAATGCTTTTTAAAACATAAAATTGTACCCGCCCCTACTACTGCCCCTGGCAGCTCATTCCAGACACTCACCACCCTCTGTGTGAAAAGAATTGCCCTCTGGACCCTTTTGTATCTCTCCCCTCTCACCTTAAACCTATGCCCTCTAGTTTTAGACTCCCCTACCTTTGGGAGAAGATATTGACTATCTAGCTGATCTATGCCCCTCATTATTTTATAGACCTCTATAAAATCACCCCTCAGTCTTCTACGCTACAGGGAAAAAAGTCCCACCCTGTGCAACCTCTCCTTAAAACCCAAACCATCATGTCCCAGTAGCATCCGAGTAAATCTTTTTTGCACTCTTTCCAGTTTAATAATATCTATTCTAAAATAGGGTGACCAGAACTGTACACAGTATTCCAAGCGTAGCCTTAACAATGTCTTGTACAACTTCAACAAGACGTCCCAACTCCTGTATTCAATGTTCTGGCCAATGAAACCAAGCATGCCGAATGCCTTCTTCACCACTCTGTCAACCTGTGACTCCACTGTCAAGAAGCTATGAACCTGTACCCCGAGATCTCTTTGTTCTATAACTCTCCCCAACCCCCAAACGTCAGCTGAGTAGATACAGGAAGGATGTATCCCCCGGCTGGGGGCGCTGGGGGGGGGGGGGGGGGGGGGTCGAGGGGGGCGGTGTCTAGAACCATGGCATAGTCGCAGAGTAAGGGGGCAGGACATTTAGGACTGAGATAAGAACATAAGAAATAGGAGCAGTAGGCCATCTAGCCCCTCGAGCCTGCCCCGCCATTCAATAAGATCATGGCTGATCTGAAGTGGATCAGTTCCACTTACCCGCCTGATCCCCATAACCCCTAATTCCCTTACCAATCAGGAATCCATCCATCCATGATGTAAACATATTCAACGAGGTCGCCTCCACCACTTCAGTGGGCAGAGAATTCCAGCGATTCACCACCCTCTGAGAGAAGAAGTTCCTCCTCAACTCTGTCCTATACTGACCCCCCTTTATTTTGAGGCTGTGCCCTCTAGTTCCAGTTTCCTTTCTAAGTGGAAAGAATCTCTCCACCTCTACCCTATCCAGCCCCTTCATTAGCTTATAGGTCTCCATAAGATCCCCCCCTCAGCCTTCTAAATTCCAACGAGTACAAACCCAATCTGCTCAGTCTCTCCTGATAATCAACACCCCTCATCTCTGGTATCAGCCTGGTGAACATTCTCTGCACTCCCTCCAAGGCCAATATATCCTTCCGCAAATAAGGGGACCAATACTGCACACACTATTCCAGCTGCGGCCTCACCAATGCCCTGTACAGATGCAGCAAGACATCTCTGCTTTTATATTCTGTCCCCCTTGCGATATAGGCCAACATCCCATTTGCCTTCTTGATCACCTGTTGCACCTGCAGACTGGGTTTTTGCGTCTCATGCACAAGGAACCCCAGGTCCCTTTGCACAGCAGCGTGTTGTAATTTTTTTCCATTTAGATAATAATCCAATTTGCTATTATTTTCTCTAAAGTGAATAAACTCGCATTTGTCAACGTTATACTCCATCTGCCAGATCCTCGCCCACTCACTCAGCCTGTCCAAATCTCTCTGCAGACCTTCTACGCCCTCCGCACGATTCACTTTTCCACTTATCTTTGTGTCGTCTGCAAACTTTGTTACCCTACACTCAGTCCCCTCCTCCAGATCGTCTATATAAATGGTAAATAGTTGAGGCCCCAGTACCGATCCCTGCGGCACGCCACTAGTTACCATCCGCCAACCAGAAAAGCACCCATTTATTCCGACTCTCTGCTTCCTGTGAGGAGGAATTTCTTCCCTCAGAGTCATAGAGTGGTACAGTGAAGAAAAGGCCCTTCGACCCATTGAGTCTGCACCAACAGTAACTACCACTAAAGTTGTGCTAATCCAATTTTCCATCTCTTGTACCATATCTTTGAATGTTGTGATGTTTCAAGTGCTCATCCAAATGCTTTTGAAAGGTTGTAAGGTTTCCGACCTCCACTGCCTTCCCAGGCAGTACATTCCTGATTCCCATCACCCTCTGAGTGAATGTTTTTCTCAACTCTCCTCTGAATCTCCTGCCCTTTGCCCTAAAACTATGTCCCCTCAACCAAGGGGAACAGCTGTTTCCTATTCACGCTGTCCATACCCCTCATAATCTTACACACCTCAATCAGCCTTCTCTGCTCTAAAGAAAACAATCCAAACCTTTCCAGTCTCTCCTTATAGCTCAAATACTCCATCCCAGGCAACTTGCTGCTGAGCCTCCTCTGTACCCCCTCTAGTGCTATCATATCCTTCCTCTGGTGTGGTGACCAGATCTGCACACGGTACTCCAGCTGTGGCCTAACCAACACTCTGTACAACTCCAACATTAACTCTTTGCTTTTCTACTCTGCGCCATGACTGATAAAAGCAAGTGTCTCATCTGCCTTCTTTACCACTTGATTCACCTGCTCTGCTGCCTTCTGGGATCTGTGAATAATTGCCCAAGATCCATATGTTCCTCTGAGCTTCCCAGTGTCCTGCAACTCATTAAATACTCCCATGCCTTGTTACTGCTTCCAAAGTGCATCACCTCGCACCTATCAGGGTCAAATACCATCTGCCACTGCTCTGCCTATCTGACCAACCCAGCGATATCTTCCTGTAACCTACAACCTTCTTCACTATTAACCATCCTACCAATCCTGGTGTCATCTGGAACCTTGCTTATCGTTGCCCCCACATTATCATCTGTCTCATTTATGTATAACAACAATAAGCCCCCCAGCACGGAGCCTTGTGGTGCACCACTGGACACCGGCCTCCAGCCACTCAAACAGCCTTCCAACACCACCCTTTGTGTCCAATTACTAAACCAGTTTCGGATCCATCTCGCCAAGGTTTCCTGAATTCCATGTGCTTCCAGGATGGTAAATCTTTGGAATTCCCTATCCCAAAGGGCTGTGGAGGCTCAGTCATCGTTCACAGACTGAGATGGATAGGTTTCTACAGATTAAACATATTGCAAAGTTTCACCATCTGTGACCCCTTGTTCCAGCCTCCCCCCCCGCCCCTCTCCCCACCCCCTCAGCCCCTCAGCTGGAGGAAACAACATCCCTGTATTCAGTCAGTCCAGCCCGGTCAGAATTTATACATTTCAATTCGATCCCCTCTCATTCTTCGGAACTCCAGTGAATACAGGCCCAGTCGACTCAATCTCTCCTCATACGACAATCCTGCCATCCCAGGAATCAGTCTGGTGTGCCTCCGCTGCTCTCCCTCTATGGTAAGTGCAGCATTTCATAGTTTCAGAGACAAAAACTGTACACAATATTCCAGGTGTGGTCTCAACGAGGGCCTGTACAGCTGCAGTAAGACATCCTTGCTCCTTTCCTCAAATTCTCTTGCAATGAAGGCCAACATATCATTTGCCTTCCTAACTGTTTGCTGTAGCTGCATGCTTGCTTTCAGTCTCTGGTGTACTGGGGCAGAGTTTACTGATACAAGGCCCAGATTGTAATAACTGAGAGAGGTTTAGGGCAGAGATTACTGATACAAGGCCCAGATTGTAATAACTGAGAGTGGTTTAGGGCAGAGTTTACTGATACCAGGCCCAGATTGTAATAACTGAGAGAGGTTTCGGGCAGAGTTTACTGATACAAGGCCCATATTGTAATAACTGAGAGAGGTTTCAGGCAGAGTTTACTGATACCAGGCCCAGATTGTAATAACTGAGAGAGGTTTCAGGCAGAGTTTACTGATACCAGGCCCAGATTGTAATAACTGAGAGAGGTTTCGGGCAGGGATTACTGATACAAGGCCCAGATTGTAATAACTGAGAGTGGTTTAGGGCAGAGTTTACTGATACCAGGCCCAGATTGTAATAACTGAGAGAGGTTTCGGGCAGAGTTTACTGATACAAGGCCCATATTGTAATAACTGAGAGAGGTTTCAGGCAGAGTTTACTGATACCAGGCCCAGATTGTAATAACTGAGAGAGGTTTCAGGCAGAGTTTACTGATACCAGGCCCAGATTGTAATAACTGAGAGAGGTTTCAGGCAGAGATTACTGATACCAGGCCCATATTGTAATAACTGAGAGAGGTTTCAGGCAGAGTTTACTGATACCAGGCCCAGATTGTAATAACTGAGAGAGGTTTCGGGCAGAGATTACTGATACCAGGCCCAGATTGTAATAACTGAGAGAGGTTTCGGGCAGAGTTTACTGATACATGATCCCGGCAGGATTTACTGTTTGATAATCCAGCTGTTTGGCCCCGTTATGAGCACACCTTCCATGGCCATCATGTCCGGAAGTCGGCCTTGAACCCTTGAAGAATGAGAGGCGATCCCATTGAAACAGACTTAAAATTCTTACAGGGAGTGACAGGGTGGATGTAGATTGGATGTTTCCCCTGGCTGGTGAGACTAGAACCAGGGGACACAATCTCAGAATCAGGGGCAGACCATTGAAGACTGAGATGAGGAGGAATTTCTTCACTCAGAGGGTGGTGAAGCTTTGGAATTTTCTATTCCGGGGGATGTGGAAGCCCAATCATTCAGCATGTTCAAGAGGCAAATCGATTGTGTGAAATAAAATAGGAATCTGTGTGTGTGTGTTTGTGTGTGTGTGTTTGTGTGTGTGTGTTTGTTTGTGTTTGTTTGTGTGTGTTTGTGTGTGTGTTCGTGTGTGTGTGTGTGTTTGTGTGTGTGTATGTTTGTGTGTGTGTGTGTGCATGCGTGTTTGTGTGTGTGTGGACATGTTTCCGTGTGTGTTTATTACTGTGTGAGTGTTACTGGGTGAGAACATCTGTTTCTGTGTGTTTTCATAGAATCCTAGACTCCTACAGTGCAGAAGGAGGCCATTTGGCCCATTGAGTCTGTACCGACCACAATCCCACTCAGGCCCTATCCCCATTACCCCATGCATTTACCCGAGCTAGTCTCCCTGACGCGGAGGGACAATTTAGCACGGCCAATGCACCCGAACCAGAACGTCTTTCAGACTGTGGGAGGAAACCGGAGCACCCGGAGGAAACCCACGCAGACACGGGGAGAACGTGCAAAGTCCGCACAGACAGTGACCCAAGGTGGGAACCGAACCCGAGTCCCTGGCACTGTGAGGCAGCAGTGCTAACTGTGTGTTTGGTGTGTGTGTGTTTATTGTGTTTGTGTGTGTGATTTATGTGTGTTTGTTGTGTGTGCGCGTGTTTTGTGTGTGTGCGTGTTTTGTGTGTGTGCGTGTTTTGTGTGTGTGCGTGTTTTATGTGTGTTTGTGTGTGCGTGCTTTGTGTGTGTGCGTGTTTTGTGTGTGTTGGTGTGTGCGTGTTTTGTGTGCGTACGTGCACCATGATCTGTTTGAATGCTGGCGCTGGATCGATGGGCCAAATGGCCTACACCTGCTCCTATTTTCCTTTGTGATTTAAATACATTGACACACATGCACGCTGACACACACACACAGAAAGATATACACAGTGTTGATGTATTTATTCACCACTTAATGTGACTGAATGCTACACATCCCAGTTTACCAAAGACACACAATATTCAGCAGCATTGTAAACAGCGCAGCTGGAAACATCAAATTGGGGATTTGGTTTGAAAAAGGGTCAAAGCCTCTCTTGCTCAAGGCTGTTTGTCTATATTGTGCTGACAGTGATACACTGCCATCCTCTGCTGCCTGCTGGACATTGCTCCAGCCGCAGAGAGAGTGAAGTAGATCAGAAACTCACTGGGAGAGAATGCAGCTTCACACAGTATCCATCCAAAATGACAGGAGCATCAGCACACACACAAGCTCCGTGTGGAGACTGAGAGGGGCTCAGTGTGGAACACAAACCTTCACACTAAACCTGGAAGGACATTGATAAAGAGTTTAAAACAAAACTTCAGCAAATGTTTTGAAACATTTTGGTCCGTGGAAAAGTGCAGTGTGTAAAAAGCTGAAGATGTTTCCATTTCACATCTTCCTGCTTTGGGGAAATGGGAGTTATCTTTGCACTTACAAGGATATGGGGAGGGAGGTGTTTGAATGGACATTCAGCTTTTTGGGTGATTAAAGTGTTAACTTTGTTTCCAGAAGCTGTTTACAGTGATTGTCCCGAGAGATTGTATTGTTTCAGTGATGTCGACGTCTCCAATACTTCAGACAGAGGAAGGAAACAATTTTCAAAAGGAAAGATTGGGGGAATCACTACATTGAAGGTGTGAGGCCTCATCACTCTCTGTCTGGTTTTGTTCTGTAATCTTTACATGTTTAAACACTGAAACCTCTTGCCCTTGTTGGGAATATCACTGCGGTTTGAGAAAAGCAAACACTGATCCCACACTAAACACCCCCCCAACACAGGACTGAGCAGAGAGTGTGAAATGTGACTGGTGTCAGAGTGGATTGTCAAACAGAAGGGATTTGAAAAATCTCTAAATGATTCATTGATTAAAAACTCTAACATTAATGTCCCGCATCATAAACATCTGCTTCCTTATTGTATCTTTCTTTTACAGATCAAGTGATGGGTTGAATTTTGGACGGTGTAGATTTCCCTCAGCTGATTATTAAGATTCCTGATTGACACAAATACAATATCTGCTGTCGGTGACTCCAACAGTGAAATTCTCTCAGTTTATCATTCTGAATCTGTCACTGAGACAATTGTGGTCGGTAGTTCAGTTTTCAGTGTGAAATGTAGAAGGTAACTTTTGTTGCAATGTAATTGTAGTTAATAATTTTCCTGTAGTTTAAATCTCAGGTATAAATTAATAACTTTTCTCGTTCCTTATTCACAATTGTTCATTTCCCGTGATGTTGAGCTCTGGTTTTCTCTTTCTGGTGTCTGGTACAGCTGTACAGATATTGGGCAGCTCAGAGCATAGGGGTTCAGATCTCATTGTGAAGCTCAAAGGTCAGATTCACTTTTGTTAACTTTAAAATCAATTTTCCTGTCAAATATTCTCTGAATTTTTAAATAAATATTGAATGGAAAATTAAATCTGACTTTGCCAAGCTCTCTTTCTGTATTTCTCTGTTCGGAGTCTCTGATCGATGCTAAGGGCCTAGTATTTGAGGCTCTGAGCTGAACCCACAATCTGTCTGATTCTGAGGGAAGATTACTGCCACTCAGATACAGCTGGCTGCAATATCCCCTTGAAATATATCTGTTGTGTAAAGAGCCGCATGTTTTTTTTCCCCTGTGTCTGCTGTCCTTAAAGAACTATTGAATAATCTAAACATCCGCATTAATGATCACAGAACAAGGCCAACATGGGGGAATTGAGTATCAGGTTTAAAAGTATATTTATTAGTGTCACAAGTAGGGTTACATTAACACTACAATGAAGTTACTGTGGAAAATCCGTAGTCGCCATGCTCTGGCGCCTGTTTGGGCAACTTGGGGAGAATTTAGCATGGCTGATACACCTAACCAGCGCGTCTTTCGAACTGTGGGAGGAAACCGCAGCACCCGGTGGAAACCCACGCAGACACGGGGAGAATGTACAAACTCCACACTGAGAGTGACCCAAGCCAGGAATCAAACCCGGGTCCCTGGCGCTGTGAGGCAGCAGTGTTAACCACTGTGCCGCCCCTCATCGATAAATTGTGCAGTTGTGGATTGCACAGGATAGGAGGGATGTGATAGCACTGGAAAAGGTGCAGAGGAGATTCACCAGGATGTTGCCTGGCCTGGAGAGTTTTAGTTCATAGAATCATAGAATCCCTACAGTCCAGAATGAGGCCATTCGACCCATCAAATCTGCACGGACTCTTACCCAGGCTTACCCCGTAAACCCACGTGTTTTCCCGCTAATCCCCCTAACCTATACATCGTGGGACCCTCAGGGCAATTTGGCATGGACAATGCACCCGGAGAAAACCCACGCAGACATGGGGAGAATGTGCAAACTCCACACAGACAGTAACCCAAGGCCGGAATTGAACCCGGGTCCCTGGCGCTGTGAGGCAGCAGTGCTAACCACTGTGCTACCGTGCCGCCACTCGAACTGAAGAGAGATTTTATAGACTGAGGGTGTGATCTTACCACCTGTTGACGCCACACTCCCGCTCAGCGAGGTCGGAGAATCTGGTGACCAGCCAAATCTCCTTTCACTGCAGTGGGATGGGAAAATCCTGCCGGCCTGAACGGTGATAAGATTCCACCCTGGGGTTGTTTTCCGTGGAGCAGAGGAGGCTGAGGGGCAACATGATGGAGATGGATAAGATTATGAGGGACATTGATAGAGTAGACGGGAAGAAAGCTTTCCCCTTGGTGGTGGGGTCAATGACCAGGGGGTATAGATTTAGGATAAGTGGCAGGAGGTTTACAGGGGATGTGAGGAAAACCTTTTTCACCCAGAGGGTGGTGGGAGTCTGGAACTCTCTGCCTGAAAGGGTGGTGGAGGCAGAGACCCTCAGAACGTTTAAGAAGTGCTTAGCTATGCATTTGCAATGCCAAGGCTTACCAGGCCGTGAGCCAAGTTGGGTGATTTGTCTTTGACCGGCACAGACGCAATGGGCCGAAGGGCCTTTTCTGTTCTCTCGACCTCCATTGCTAAAACACAACCTCACTGACCCAGCTTCTGGTCATCCATCCAAATCTCTCCCTCCACAGCTCGGGGACAAATCCTGCCGCGCAATCTTCCTTTGAAGTGGCTTTGGACATTTCATTCTCCGTGAGGACTTGTCCAGACAGTGATTGCTGTTGTTGTGTTTGTCTCAGTGTCAGCTCAGAAACATGGACAACATGTTAGAAATGGCCGTCTCCCAGTGAGTGTGAGGACAGGGCAGGCTTTGAGCGAGGCCTGGGCCGCTCCCTGAAGGACACAGGGCCACCATTGTGCTTTTTGGTGACAAACAGAAAGCTTTCACCCCTCTCTCTCTCTCTCTCTCTCTCGTGTCTCATCTGACTCACATTCTGCCCCTTCCATGCACTCTGTGCTGCTTTCTGGAGGTGGCTGCCAGCTTTATCCGCCACAGAGCATCTGCCAACAAGAACATCAGATGAAACTTTCCACTCCCCAAGTCCCTCTTTCCTCTCTGCTCCTTGCTGTCTTTCCGGAGGAATTGGGATGGGAAGCTGATGGGAAAAGATTTGCAGGGCTCCAGGGACAAAGTGGAGCAGTGGGACTGGCTCGATTGCTCTAGCAGAGAGTCGACACCAGCTGAATGGGCTGAATGGCCTCCTTCATTCTGTGGCTATTCTATGGTTGACACACAATAGATAGTCAAAATCTTTTCCCAAAGGTAGGGGAGTCTAAAACTCGAGGGCATGGGTTTAAGGTGAGAGGGGAGAGATACAAAAGTGTCCAGAGGGGCAATCTTTTCACACAGAGAGTGATGAGCGTCTGGAACAAGCTGCCAGAGGTAGTAGTAGAGACGGACACAATTTTATCTTTTAAAAAGCATTTAGACAGTTACATGGGTAAGATAGATGTAGAGGGATATGGGCCAAATGTGGGGAATTGGGACCAGCTTAGGGGTTAAAAGAAAAAGGGCAGCATGACAAGTTGGGCCAAAGGGCCTGTTTCCATGCTGTAAACATCTATGACACTATGACAACTTGTCATTTGGGTCTCAACTTCAAGTTTCTAGGTGTCCAGATCACCAACAACTTGTCCTGGTCCCCCCATGCCGACACTATAATTGAGAAAGCCCACCAACACGTCTACTTTCTCAGGAGGCTAAGGAAATTTGACATGTCAGCTACGACTCTCACCAACTTCTACAGATGCACCATAGGAAGCATCCTTTCTGTGTCACGGCTTGGTATGGTTTCTGCTCTGTCCAAGACTGCAAGAAATTACAAAAGGTCGTGAATGTAGCCCCGTCCATCACGCAGACTAGGCTCCCATTCATTGACTCTGTCTACACTTCCTGCGGCCTTAGAAAAGCAGCCAGCATAATTAAGGACCTCATGCACACATTCTCTCTTCCACCTTCTTCCGTCAGGAAAAAGATCCAAAGTCTGAGATCACGTACCAACCGACTCAAGAACTTCCCTGCTGCCCTCAGACTTTTGAATGGACCTGCTACATATTAGATTTATCTCTCTCTACACCCTACCTATGACTGCAACACTACATTCTGCATCCTCTCTTTTACTTCTCCCCGATGTACTCTATGAACGGTATGTTTTGTCTGTACAGCATACAAGAAACAATACTTTTCACTGTATCCCAATACATGCGACAATAATAAATCAAATCAAATCAAAATCCTCCCAATTCTTTCCTCCACGATAGGTTGCAGCATTTAAAGAACACGCCCAGGGCCCAGTGCTGAGTCTGAGGGTATCTGGCTACAGTAAGGTGAGTGATACAGGAGCGTCTCACTGTCTGAGGGAGGTGAGTCTTAGCCGGGGGTGCATGAGTGACCCAGGTTAATCTGACACTCCAGGGACAGTTGGAATGGAGCTTTCCCCCGGGCTGTCCCCTCCCCGTGTCTGCGTGGGTTTCCTCCGGGTGCTCCGGTTTCCTCCCACAGTCTGAAAGACGTGCTGGTTAGGGTGCATTGGCCGTGCTAAATTCTCCCTCAGTGTAACCCGAACAGGCGCCGGAGTGTGGGCGAATAGGGGATTCTCACAGTAACTTCATTGTAGTGTTAATGTAAGCCTACTTCTGACACTAATAAATAAACTGAAACTGAAGGTCAAGGTGCTGCTGTGACAATGCACTCTTGTTTAAACACTCTGCAATGCTGAGACTGGGAGAAGTGACCAACAGGGGGCAGCATTGCAGCTTCTGTCCCCCTATTGAAACTGGGATTGTTGCTCCATCTGCTGCACAATCCCAACCCCATCCACTGGGGGCAATCTGGACAATGTCTGCAGACAGACCTCACTGCGCATGCGCGGCAATGACACAAACCGCCGCCGGCCATTTTGCGTTGCCAAGGGAGACGGCCAGCGGCCATATTCCGTTGCCAAGGGAGACGGCGGCGGCGACCATCTTGCGTTGCCAGGGGAGACGGCATCAATGCGGCGGCGTCCCGCGCGCTGACCTCTGGGTGCATTCCCGTCCCGCACATGCGCACAGGCCGCCCCGCCCCCTCGACAGACCCCCTGTTGTCCCGCCAACGAGCATGGGCCGGGCCGGAGTGGGCAAGAGGTGGCACTGGGAGGAGCAGCCCCCGGCAGCGTCACAGCGACACCTGGTGGCCAGGAAGGGCAATAGCAGCAGCACAGTCTCTGCCCAAAGGCTTCCCCAGTTCAGCTGCTCAGAGACACTGGGAATGTCTTCAAGTGGAAACTTCAGCTTCTCACATTCACCCCCTGTGTTCAGTCATTGTTTCCTAGACAACCTCTGTAGTGACATCACTAACAACTTGTTCACATTGAAGGCCATGGCAATCTGGACCATTCGGCTTCAAAGCCATTGAGCTTTGAAATTTCAATTGAAATGTTGGAGATGAGAGTTTATCGATGCAAGTCATGTTGCATGTGGAACGCTCACGATGCCACAATTAGAGCGGTGCAGACATCTCACAGGGTTGTGTGACTGGAGGAGATGTCAGAGACGGGCTGGTTAAATATAGAGGGACACGGTCTGAAGCTAAGTTTTGGGTAAAAGATGGTAGTAATGTTGTGACATTAATTTAGCTTCAGATAGTTGCTGGGGAGGGGGATAGAGAGGTTGGGGAGCGATGTTTGTATTGGGGCAATCTCTCTCTCTCTCTCATCATGTATAGATATGAATCCATCTCTCACTCTCTATCTCTCTTTACCCATTGTGTCCAGAGTCTTGTGAAGGCGCAGGCCGGTGGCAGGTGATTACTGCCGAGGAGGACAGCCTTCAGCGCACTGGAGCTGCGTTGCTGCACGGACAGCTCGAGGCACCTCTGCCTCCGACAGCATCATCTTCCACACGTGTGTCTCTTCTGGACTGTGTGTGTGTCGTGTGTAACTGGTGGGGACGATACAATCCAACTGGAACATGGTATGGTGGGAAGGTCTTATGAGCAAAGGCTGAGGGACTTGAGGCTGTTTTCGTTAGAGAGAAGGTTAAGAGGTGAGTTCTCATCATAAACCCGCTGGTCGCCTCCATGCTGTGGTACCGGCTGGTCCCTTTGACCCCTCCCCCTGGCTTTGTCGCCGATATCCAGAGAACCCTCGTGCGGTTCTTCTGGGACAATCGACTGCACTGGGTCCCTGCTGCGGTCCTGTATCTCCCGCTTGAGGAGGGCGGACAAGGTCTGGTGTGCCTCCGCACTCAGATAGCGATCTTCCGCCTCCAGGCCCTGCAGAGGTACCTTTACGTTGAGCCCCCTCCACAGTGGTGTGCCATGGCGACGTATTTCTTCCGCCAGTGGCACGGCCTCAATTATGACGTGCAGCTCCTGCATATCGAACTGGGGCGTGCTTCGACCGCCCTGCAGGAGTTGCCCGTCTTTTACCAGGGCCTCCTCACTGTCTGGAACAAGGTCGCCTCGCGACGCAGCTCTCCCCCGTCAGGAGTAGCGGCTCTCGTGCGAGAGCCGCTGCTCAGGAATCCGCTCCTCCAGCCGTATAACTTCAGGTGGCTGGCGGAGAGGGGGGCTGTGGACGCCGGGGTGACCAGAATCGGGGACGTGCTCGATGGCGGGGGGGCGGGCTGGATGAGTTCCCGCATGCTGGCTGAGCGCGCGGGGACGACCGTCCGGCGCGTGACCAAAGCCATCCTAGACCTTAGGACGGTCGTGCTCGGCCCCGAAACTGCACGCAAACTTGAGACGGCGCAGGCGTGCGGTGGGATCCCGCCCGAGCGTTCCCCTGTTCGGGCGGAATTCCACATTGGCCCAAAGCCTCAGCCCCCTCCCCTGGGTGAGGTGCCCCACAGCCTGAGCCGCCTCGCGGAAATGCCCTCCGTGCCTTTTTCTACCGCGCGGAGGCGTTTCCTGTGCGGGCTGCTGCTGCACACCCTCCACTACCGCCTCCTCGCCTGTCGCCCGGATACACCTTGGCGGGCCTTGTTGCCGCCGGGCGGCGGAGGTCCCCGCTGGAGGTCCCTCTACGGAGGGATCTCCCCCAATTACGTTGGGGACCTGGGGTGGAGGGTGATGCATGCAGCAGTTCCGCACAACCGTAGGATTCACTGGTTCACGGGCTCCGAAGACTGCCCTTTCTGTGGCCTTGTGGAGTCCGTGGACCATGTCTATGTTGTGTGTCTTAGGCTGCACTCCCTTTATGTTTTCCTGAAGAACCTTTTATTGATGTTTTGTTTGCACTTCAGTCCCACGCTCCTGATCTACGGACACCTGGTGCGGAGAGGGGAGGGTCGGGATGGCGACCTCCTCGTGAACCTGCTCCTGGGCCTGGCGAAACGCGCCATTTACCGGTCCAGGCAGCGGGCGATCGAGGGGGCCGTCCATCCTGACTGTCTGCCCCTCTACCGCGGCTACGTTCGCGGCCAGGTGTCCCTGGAGAGGGAGCATGCGGTGTCCACGGGCGAGGTTGACGCTTTCCGTGCCCGCTGGGCACCGCAGGGGTTGGGGTGCATTATTGACCCTAATAATCACATTTTAATTTGATGTTTTTAAGTTTCCTTTGCATTTTGATTTCTGTTCGGGCTGTTCCCCCTCCTTTTTGGGGAGCTGCCCCTTTTACTTTGTCCTGATTTAATTTGAGTTTGTTTACTTGGTTTGACCTAAAAAGAGGTCTCTCTGAATGAATATTGAGTACAGACAGACTCAAACTTCCTTCTGTCTCCCACATCTGTGAGTAAAACACTTTCTTTCATTCCCCTTTCCATTTATTTTCTCATTCTGGGGGAAATTGGGGACTTGCAGCAACTGAAGGGAATGAAGTGAATCCAGGGAGGCTGCAGACTCTGGAAAGGTTGGCCCAGGTTTCTCTCTTTCTGACTTAAAGACATTGACATCCTTTGCTCCCTCAGCTTGACACATTTATTTGTTTGGCTAAAAGGATGGTCTCTTTCCGAATGTTCACAATTAAAGGGCTGGTTCCCCAGGAGATGGCTGACATTTAAGAGAACAATAAATTAATATAGGACAGAGATATGCCTCGTGTTGTTATATTGTAGATTTGGTATATTATTTATGGTTCTGTAACAAAGTACATTTATTATTATTTCTCATCTTGTAATGTAACACTGAAGCTATGTTATATATTTCCACTCATCGAGTCATTACAGGGCAGGAGTCCATTCAGTAACTCAATCTGAATCAGTAAATTTGCGGACGACACAAAATTGGCAGGACTTGCAGATAGTGAGGAGCATTGTCAGAAGCTACAGAAGGATATAGATAGGCTGGAAATTTGGGCCAAGAAATGGCAGATGGAGTTCAATCCTGATAAATGCAAAGTGATGCATTTTGGTAGAAATAATGTAGGGAGGAGCTATACGATAAAGGGCAGAACCATAAAGGGTGTAGATACGCAGAGGGACCTGGGCGTGCAAGTCCACAGATCCTTGAAGGTGACGTCACAGGTGGAGAAGGTGGTGAAGAAGGCATATGGCATGCTTGCCTTTATAGGACAGGGCATAGAGTATAAAAGTTGGGGTCTGATGTTGCAGATGTATAGAACGTTGGTTCGGCCGCATTTGGAATACTGCGTCCAGTTCTGGTCGCCACACTACCAGAAGGACGTGGAGGGTTTGGAGAGAGCACAGAGGAGGTTTACCAGAATGTTGCCTGGTATGGAGGGGCTTAGTTATGAGGAGAGATTGGGTAAACTGGGGTTGTTCTCCCTGGAAAGATGGAGGATGAGGGGAGACTTGATGGAGGTGTATAAGATTGTGAAAGGCATAGATAGGGTGAACGGTGGGAAGCTTTTCCCCAGGTCAGTGGTGACGTTCACGAGGGGTCATAGGTTCAAGGTGCAGGGGACGAGGTTTAACACAGATATCAGAAGGACATATTTTACACAGAGGGTGGTGGGGGCCTGGAATGCGCTGCCAGGCAAGGTGGTGGAGGCGGACACACTGGGAACGTTTAAGACTTATCTAGATAGCCACATGAACGGAGTGGGAATGGAGGGACACAAAATAATGGTTTAGTTTGGACCAGGGAGCGGCACGGGCTTGGAGGGCCGAAGGGCCTGTTCCTGTGCTGTATTGTTCTTTGTTCAAATCCATGCCGACTCTCTGTCGAACAATCCAGTCAGTCCCATTCCCTTTCTATATTCCCTTTCCTCCTGCAACTTCATTTCCTTCATGTGCCCATCTAATTTCTGAAATATATTAAAGGGGACAGTAAACTAATATCGGACAGAGACGTGTCTGATGTTTTTTTATTCATCCTTGGGACACGGGCATTGCCGGCTGGGCCAGCATTTATTGCCCATCCCTAATTGCCCTTGAACTGAATGGCTCGCTCGGCCATTTCAGAGGCTAGTTGAGAGTCAACCACATTGCTGTGGCTCTGGAGTCACATGTAGGCCAGACTGGGTAAGGACGGCAGATTTCCTTCCCTAAAGCACATTAATGAACCAGATGTGTTTTTTTGGTCAATCGACAATGGTTTCATGGTCATCAGTAGATTCTTAATTCCAGATTTTGTTTTTAAATTCAAATTCCACCATCTGCTGTGGCAGGATTCGAACCCGGGTCCCCAGAACATCAGCTGAGTTTCTGGATTAATAGTCGTGATAATACCACGAGGCTATCAGCTCCCCTGTTGTTATATGGTACAGATTAGATATATTATTTATAGCTCTGTAATAAAATACACTTATTATATCTGGCTGTGTAATTTTGGACTGCAGTTATATTATATATTTCCAACAATCTCTTCCCTCAGAGAATTGTTAGTATCTAGATTTCTCTTCCATAGGGACCAGTGGAGGGATTGAATATATTCAAGGATGAGTTAGACAGTTTTTGAATGACAAGGGAGTCAATAATTATTGGGAACAGGCTGGAAAATGGAGAGAAAGCTCAGATGAGGAAGGATTTCTTCACTCAAGGACGTGGTGATGTTTTGGATTCTCTACCCCAGAGGACTATAGAGCCTCAGTCATCAAGAATTTTCAAGAGAGGGATTGATAGGTTTCTGGATATTGAAGATATCGATGGATATGGGGGACAGTGTGGGGAAAATAATGCAGAGGTAGATCAACCAATAATCTGAATGAATGGTTGAGCAGACTCGATGGGCCGAATGCTGACTGCAGCTCCTATTTGTTCTGATTTCTGTGCTGGACAGGAAGCAGTGAGCATGGATCTGTCAATCAGCCTCAATCAGCACCTTCAGGAGAATTGGGAGGGTGAATATTAGATACAGCAGAGTGAGAATGGAGGGAGAGTGTGTGGGATGGAGATTTACAGCTTTTGGGGAATGGGAGAGGAAAGAACGTTCATTAGAATCATCGAGTTCTTACATCTTATCAACCGTCCCTGAGCCTTCACAATGAATCCCACTTCTGAGGACACCCTTATCTCTGACTTGTCTGTACTGCTGGCAGTCTCACAAAGCAGCTGCCTGTGTGCTGATACGGGAGGCCCTGCTCGGCAAGTTTAATGCTCCATGATTGTGTCTTTAATGAATGCTCCATAGAAACTAGAAATGTAGATTTGAATTTCAATCGTATTCTGAATTGCGATGTTTTTTTCTAAATTGACTTACAGGATATTAGACAAGGAGAAATCAGACAGAAATCTTCAACATCACATCTAGATCTGACAGAGTGACTCGATTTCTTGGGACCTGAAATCATCGGTCGTTGAATCTCGCAGGAAAAATATTTGTTTGGCCTCTTGGCTTCAAAAGATTGTAAATATCGCTGTGACGAGAAATGCACTGAGATACACACACCCGAGTGAGAGTGTTCCAGTGCACTGAGTGTGGAAAAAGCTTTAACCAGTTATACAGCCTGAAAATACATCGCAGCATTCACAGCGGGAGAGACTGTACCCGTGTTCTGTGTGAGATTTAACTGATTATTTAACCTGGAGAGTTAGAAGGACACCCACACCATGGAGAAACCATGGAAATGTGGGAACTGTGGGAAGGGATTCAGGTTCCCATCTCTGCTGGAAATTCATCAACGCAGTCACACTGGGGAGAGGCCGTTCACCTGCTCTGTGTGTGGGAAGGGATTCACTGACTTACCTAATCTGCAGAGACACCAACGAGTTCACACTGGGGAGAGGCCATTCATCTGCTGTGTGTGTGGGAAGGGATTCAGTCAGTTATCCAGCCTGCAGAAACACAATCTCACTCACACCAATGAGAGACCATTTAAATGCTCTGACTGTGGGAGTGGTTTCAAAAGCTCTGGGGAACTGCTGTCCCACCAGCGCGCTCACATTGAGGAGAGACCGTTCAGCTGCTCTCACTGCACAAAGAGATTTAGAACTTCATCCAACCTGAAGATACACCAGCGAGTTCACACTGGGGAGAGACCATTCACCTGCTCTGTGTGCGGGAAGAGATTCACTCAGTCATCCCATTTTCAAACACACCAGGGAGTTCACACTGGGGAGAGGCCGTTCACCTGCTCTGTGTGTGGGAAGGGATTCAGTCAGTTATCCAGCCTGCAGAAACACAATCTCTCTCACACCAATGAGAGACCATTTAAATGCTCTGACTGTGGGAGTGGTTTCAAAAGCTCTGGGGAACTGATGATCCACCAGCGCATTCACACTGAGGAGAGACCGTTCAGCTGCTCTCACTGCACAAAGAAGTTTAGAACTTCATCCGACCTGCGGAGACACCAACGAGTTCACACCGGGGAGAGACTGTTCACCTGCTCGGTGTGTGGGAAGGGATTCACTCATTCATCAAACCTGTGCAGACACAATCTCACTCACACCAATGAGAGACCGTTTAAATGCTCTGACTGTGGGAGTGGATTCAAAAGCTCTCAGGATCTGGTGTCCCACCAGCGCATTCACACTGAGGAGAGACCGTTCAGCTGCTCTCACTGCTCAATGAGATTTAGAACTTCATCCAACCTGCAGATTCACCAGCGAGTTCACACCGGGGAGAGGCCATTCACCTGCTCTGTGTGTGGGAAGGGATTCACTCAGTCATGCAGCCTGCAGAAACACAAAGCCACTCACACCAATGAGTGACCGTTTAAATGCTGTGACTGTGGGAATGGCTTCAAAAGCTCTCAGGATCTGGAGTCCCACCAGCGCATTCACACTGAGGAGAGACCGTTCAGCTGCTCTCTCTGCACAAAGAGATTTAGAACATCATACAGCCTGCTGAAACACCATCGAGTTCACACCGGGGAGAGACCATTCACCTGCTCTGTGTGTGGGAAGGGATTCACTACTTCATCCCACCTGCGCAGACACAAAGTCACTCACACTAATGAGAGACCATTTAAATGCTCTGACTGTGGGAGCGGATTCAAAAGCTCTCAGGACCTGGTGTCCCACCAGCGCATTCACACTGAGGAGAGACCGTTCAGCTGCTCTCACTGCACAAAGAGGTTTAAAAGGTCATCCAGCCTGTGGGAACATCAGCGAGTTCACACTGGGGAGAGACCATTCCCCTGCTCTGTGTGTGGGAAGGGATTCACTCAGTCATCCAGCCTGCAGAAACACAAAGCCACTCACTCCAAGGAGAGACCCTTTAATGCTCTGCCCGAGAGGCCGGCTTCAGAAGCTCTCAGGAACTGATGATCCCCGAGCACATTCACACCGGGGAGAGGCCGTTCAGCTGCTCTCACTGTTCAAGGAGGTTTAGAATATCACCAACACTGCTGAAACACCAGTGAGTTCACACCGGGGAGAAACCATTCACCTGCTTGGTGTGTGAGAAAGGATTTACTCAGTTATCCAGCCTGCCCAGACACAACATCATCACACCCAGGAGAGACCCTTTAAATGTGGGCGTGGCTTCAAAAGCTCTCGGGAACTAATGTCCCACCAGTGAGTTCACACCAGGCAGAGGCTGGTCACCTGCTCTGACTGGGAAGGGATTCACTCAGTCAGCAAACTTGGTGAAACACCAGTGAGTTCACAAGTGATTACAGTTCTGGGATTATTCTTGTGAATCTTTCTTGCCCCTTCTCCAGTGTCTCTATTTCCTTTTTCTAAATGGAGATCACAAATAGAACGTAGAACAGTACAGCACAGGAACAGACCCTTCAGCCACCATGTTGTGTCGAACATGATGCCAAATTAAACTATTCCTTTCTGCCTGCCCTTGGTCCATATTCCTCTGTTCCTTGCATATTCATGTGCTTATTTAAAACCCCCTTAAACGCCCCTATCGTATCTGCCTCCACCACCACTCCAAGCTGCGCATTCCAGACACCTACCACTCTCTGTGTAAAAAACCTTACCTCTCACATCTCCTTTGAACTTTCCCCGTCTCACCTTCAGTGCATGCTCCCTGGTATTCGACATATCAACTCTGAGGGAAAAGATTCTATGTCTCTCATTTTATAGACTGCTATCAGGTCTCCCCTCACCCTCCACCGCTATCGAGAAAACAACCCTCGTTTGTCAGTCGCTCACACCCTCCAGTCCAGGCAGCATCCTGGGAAACCTCTTCTGCACCCTCATCAAAACCTCTGCATCCTTTCTGTAATGTGGTGACCAGAATTGAACGCAATATTCTAAGCGCGGCCCAAACAAACTTTTATAAAGCTGCAACATGGCATGCTGACTCTTGTACTCAATAAAGGCAAGCATGCCATATGCCTTCTTTAGTGACTAAATATTTGTGTGGCTAATTTCAGGGAGCTCTGGACTTGAACCCCAAGATCCCTCTGTACATTAACTGTATACTTATCCTTAATATTTGATCTCCCAAAGTGCAGCACCTCACACTTGCCCGGATTGAAATCCATCTGCCATTTCTCCGCTCATATCTGCAGCTGATCTACATCCCACTGTATCCTTTGACAACCTTCGACATTATCTACAACTCCATCTAGCTTTGTGTCGTCTGCAAGCTTACTAACCCACCCATCCACGTTTTCATCCAAGTCATTTATATATGTCACAAATAGCGCAGGTCCCAGTACAGATCCCTGTGGAACACCACTAGTCATGGACCTCCAGTCAGAAAAACACCCTCCACCGCTATTCTCTGACTTCTATGGGCAAGTCAATTCTGAATCCAAGTGGCCAAGTCACCGTGAATCCCATGCATCTTAATCTTCTGGATGAGCCGACCATGAGGGACCTTGTCGAAAGCCTCACTAAAATCCATGTTCACAACATCCACTGCTCTATCCTCATCGATCACCTTCGTCACCTCCTCGATAAAATCGATCAAGTCAGTAAGATGTTGACGGTGCTCCCACTGCAGTCCTGTGATGAAAATATAGACTGGTTGGTGAAATGTAGATAACAGGTAGAATTGATATCTAATGAGGACTTTATAC
Organism: Mustelus asterias; assembly: GCF_964213995.1. Taxonomy (NCBI): domain Eukaryota; kingdom Metazoa; phylum Chordata; class Chondrichthyes; order Carcharhiniformes; family Triakidae; genus Mustelus; species Mustelus asterias. Next base: position 147,660 of record NW_027590738.1, read on the forward strand.
TTTAGAAATGAATACAGGGCTCATTGTTACTAACGGGGAAAGAAGGGTTAAAACCCTTACCCAGAACCCTTTTCACACACACGTGGACATCTCTGAATCTGACGCACACCAAATGGAACGTTACACAAGGGGCTGGAATTCACTGGAATTTCTTAACAACCTTTCAATAGAAATGTCCTGGTACCGACTGTGACAAAGGACACAACAGACAGCAAGAACCAGGAGGAACCTTTAACACAGAGAATGTTAATAACCTTGTTCAGGACACCGGTGCCAGGCACAGGAGGATCCCAGGAAAAACGGAACATTTAATTTCTGTCTGTTTCACAATTCTAAATAACTAATTCTTTAACAAAGGAATGTTTAAAAACAGCATTGTGATATTCCAAGGTCAGTGTGTCTGGGAAAGGGGCACACTGATGTGTTTTTATTTTAAACAGGAGGATCCACTGAAAAGCAGCTCTGGACGATACGAGCACCTCCTGACCTACTTTCAATTCATTTCAAATCACCCATCACTTTCCCTGGAATATTCTTTATTCTTTCCTGGGATGTGGACACTGCTGGCAAAGCCCCAGCACACGTTGCTCAGCTCCTAATTGCCCCTGAACGGAGTGACTTGCTCGGCCATTTCAGAGGGGCAGTTAAGATTCACCCACATCGCTGTGTGGGTCTGGATTCACATGTAGGCCAGACCGGGTAAGGATGGCAGATTTCCCTCCCTAATAGAGAGCATGAAGAGGGTGAACTGGACAGATTTTTACAATAGTCGATAGTTTCATGGTCACCGTTTCTGAGACTAACTTTATATAATTCCAGATTGATTCACTGAATTCAAATCCCACCAGCTGCCTGTCCCCAGATCCTTTGCTGCGTCTCTGCATTACTCGGCCAGAGACATTCCCACAACCTCCCCCTGAATGGAATATTCCACAACCCCTTAGTTAAACAGGAAGGAGAAAAGAGAAAGGCTTTGACCTTTGGATGACCTCATCACCAACTACAGAAACCTTAAAGCTGACCATTCTGTAAAAGTTTATAAACTTTATTTTTATAAAACACAGAGTAAGAAACAGGTGAAAAGTAACGATGGACGTTGTGACTGACATCAGAAACATTGATTGACCGGATAAACACTCACTACATCACAGAGCGATCCTCAACCATTAAAGAATTGACCCACAATAAGGAATGAGAGAGCCTTATAAAAAGGGGCAGGAGTTTACACAGAGAGGCGACACCCACAGCTGCTCAGGATGATGGAATTCAGTTCAGGACGGGGATAAAGTGAGAAGCTTTTGTGATTCAAGACAGAAGTATTGAACAATCTGGAATCAGTGCTTCTCGAGCTTGCTGACTCGCCGAACACTTCAATTAATCTCATCATAAAAACCCCCAGTGTAAATAACATGGATTTGACTGACAAATGTTGAAGTGTTGGTTCAGAGACACAAGTTTCGACTTCCCATTTGAGCCTCAGGCACCTTTCTGTCTCCCTATTGCTCGTGTCAGTGACAGCCAGGCGACGGAGCTGAGGGCTGAATTTAGCTGAGAATAACGAGGCCTGTGCCTCAGTTGGGCGTCGCCCCCCCCCCCCCTCCCCCCCATGGGCGTCTCACTAGTAGAGAGACAAGAAGGAGGACTGACTGGAAAATGAGCCTCCAGTCAATCTGGGCACGGGCGGGGTGACCAGGTCTGATGGTGACGTGACCCCCGGGGTTCAGTGTCCCTGTGTCCAAAGCGGGGAGTCGCGGGAACAGGGGACAGAGGAGCTGAAGAGAAACCATTTGTGTCCAGAACATTGTGAACATCCTTTACTCTGGTTGTCTTTGATCCTCAAGTCATTTTCTGTTTGTTTTAACCATGTTCTGTTTCATTAATAAACTTTTATAAGTAAAAATATTTGATTGTTCTGGACTTTTCCTGATGAGATTGATGCACTTTAGGGAAAGTGGGTGAGAGGTGTTGGCAGGCTCTTTAACAGAAAGTGAGTCCCTCTAAGGTAATTGGCAAAGGAGCCAGAGGGGGAGATGAGATTTTATTTTTGACACAGTGATGTTAGAAAATGGGGTTCAGGGAATCAATTAACCCTTTCTCCCCTTTTCCCAAACTCTGAAATGATTCCCAGTGATATCCCTTATTGGTGACGGTGGTTAGATTTTATTCAGTATCAATAAGAGCTGACACAGGCTAATGTCTGAGCAGTCGTATCAAAGTGCAGCAGCATTACCATTACACTCTGGGTAGAAGCAGCATCTCCACGGAAATGCTCCCTGCTCTGCCCCAGATGCCATGGCACCAGTCAATGCAATATGTAAAACCTCGACAAATCTCTGTTCTCGGGGAATCCCTTCTTATACTTTGTTACATCACAAAGACTATGGAGACTGATTTAACCCAATCATTGCCCGGCTAACATTTGAACGGACCAATTACAAAACCTGTCATTGAACCATCTGTACCCACACAAGCCACGTCAAACTCTCAAACAATTGTCTTCCCACGCTCCGTCCCTGGTACAGGGAGTCAGCATTCCCATGCCAAGCAGTGAAAACATGGTGGCCTTGACACACAGGTGTCATCCAGGATTCAAGGCCCTCTTGTTTTCTCTGTCCTCTGGGAGCTGTTTATCTCCCTGCTCCCACACAGCAAGTCGTCTGTTCTCAGCTCTGCTGGATTTCTGCTGAAGTTTGGCCCCTTTTGGATCAATAAAACATTTGGTCAATGACCCAAACCACAATTTCCCATCCTGTCACCTGTCAACCATCCTTACCCAGAGTGCAATCACAACAGGAATAAAAACAGGAGAAGTGTCACAATCAAATTCAAAATCAATGCACAGCCAGTCATAGATTTTAATTTAATGTTCACTAATTAGCAAAAACACCTGAAGTAGGGGGTCCCCCAGGATTCTTACAGTCCACACCCTGAGGGGGGAGAACTCTCTCTCTGATCCTCACTCAATTTCACTCCGTTATTTTCCAGTTCTGTTCTGGCCCCGCCTGGGGTAACATCTAATCGATCTTTCCTACTTCTGAAGGAGCACCGTGAGTTCTCGGTTACTAGTCCATAAGGACAGATGGTTCAAGCAACAGATCAAGCATGGATGTAAAAGATTCTCCAGCTCTCTCTTTACCCCTATCCAAGTTGTGGACAGTTCTTATTCAGTATTATTTCTCCCAATCCCTTAATTGTCCCAATCTAGAATATTATCCATTTTACTGTAATTTCACTCACTTTCTGTCCCTGTGCAGTGTGTTTAATTGGACCCTGATTGTTTTGAACTCAGTTTCTCTCTGGAGTGTGTGTCAGTGCCTTGATGATGTCACAATGTTGTCTCAATCCCCTGGCCACATTAACCATTTCATCTCCTGCTGTGTCTCAAGTAGCTGTGTGTGTTTGGGACCCGCTCTTCACTCCATCTCACCATGAATTTAGGCTTGCTATTTTTCACATGTAACAAATCACATCTGTACACTCACTCCGGTATCCCAAAATCATGTCACACATTCTTAACTCTCAGATGTGCTCATGAAATGACCAAAGTGAGTGTCTGTCTTTCTTATCTCCCCCTGTGATGGATGTTTCATGTAGTGGCCGGGCTTTCAAATGTGGATTTCCTTAAAACAAAGTTCATGAACAAAGATGTAAATATCACCAAGAGAAAGTGATCAACTTATTCATCCCATCGACACATTCCAGACTTTCACTAGAATGTAGGTGGAAACCAGATTGATATATTCCATTCAACCACACCCAAGGGGAGTTATTCCAATTCCCTTATTGTCCTGTATTTCTTACAACTAACCACAGGAGACCCAGGGACATGTTACAATAGTGTATTCATGCTTCAAGCCCAGAGGGAACTACCCCAGAGAAAGCTCTGGAGGAGCACCCTCCTGTGATACAGCTCTCACAGCTCAAAGTCATAGCTCTGACACAGCTCTCTAACAGAGTAATCACAGAGATAGCACTCTAATACAACTCCCAGCTCCAAGTCACAGATACAGACAGCTTACACAGTTATTCAATACACAGAACATTTAAAATTCCAATCTTGCCGACGTAGGTTAGTTCTTAAACCTTCACTCAAAAGTTTGTGAGAAAATGGTCCGTTTTTCTAGAAAGTAAACAACCTTGCTGGCAAGCCTCCTGATGTCAGCACCTTGAGGTATTAGCAATTGACCAGCCTGTGATTTTACTCTAATGAAGGAGGGGGAGGGGGGGGGGTTAAATCTATCCCCCGTTTACCAAATCCATTAATTCACTCTTACAGTCCAAATCTTTAACACAGAAATTAAACATTCTCATTTGGTTTCAGGTATTAACATATTCTGTTAGTTTGTTCTTTATTGTCGATGTCAGGCTGGGGTTGTTCCCCCTTGGATGTGGGGAGATTTGATAGAGGTGGACAAGATTCTGACAGGTTTAGATAAAGTGGACAAAGAAAAGCTGTTCCCATTAGCTAATGGGACAAGGACGAGGGGGACACAGATTTAAGGTTTTGGGTCAGAGATGCAGGGGGGACAGGGACGTGAGGAAGAATATTTTGATGCAGCGAATGGTAATGAGCTGAAACTCGTTGCCTACGAGGGTGGAGGAAGTGGAGACAATAAACAATTACAAAGGAAATTGGATGGGCATTGGGGGGTTTCAAACAGAAATGCTGACTAAACATCTCTGAACTTCTCAACACCCTGTCACTCTGTGATCCATGTGAAATCTGAAAATAGGCTTTTAGCAGCAAGAATCAAAGAGCATCAGCCCACTGGAGGCAAAATCGTGCGACCGGTTGACCATCTGTGAGAATGAACAAAACGCAGTCCTGGACGTATTTGAGAGCTGAATTGTAACAGCAGAATCCAACCCCTGGAATCACTTGTGAACTCGCTGGTGTCTCAGCAGGCTGGATGAAACTCTGAATCCCTTCTCACACACAGAGCAGGTGAATGGCCTCTCCCCGGTGTGAACTCGCTGGTGTGTCCGCAGGGTGGATGAATCTCTGTATACCTTCCCACATTGAGTGCAGCAGAATGGTCTCTCCCCAGTGTGAACTCGCTGGTGTGTATGCAGGTTGCATAACTGAGTGAATCCCTTCCCACACTGAGAGCAGGTGAATGGCTTCTCTCCAGTGTGAACTCGCTGATGTGTTTGCAGGGCATATAAATCATTGAATCCCTTCCCACATTGAGAGCAGGTGAATGGTCTCACCCCGGTGTGAACTCGCTGGTGTACCTGCAGGCTAGATAGCTGAGTGAACTCCTTCTCACATACAGAGCAAGTGAACGGCCTCTCCCCAGTGTGAACTCGCTGGTGTGCCTGCAGGGTGGCTGCATGACCAAATCCCTTCCCACACTGAGAGCAGGTGAACGGTCACTCCCCAGTGTGAACTCGCTGGTGTGACTGCAGGCTGGATAATTGAGTGTATCCCTTCCCACATACAGTGCAGGTGAATGGCCTCTCCCCAGTGTGAACTCGCTGGTGTGCCTGTAGGGTGGATGCGTGAGCGAATGCCTTCCCACACTGAGAGCAGGTGAACGGCCTCTCCCCAGTGTGAATTCGTTGGTGTCTCTGCAGGGTGGATACAATACTGAATCCCATCCCACACCAAGGGCAAGTGAATGGCCTCTCTCCAGTGTGAATGCGCTGATGAGCTTCGAGATACGATGGGAATCTGTATCTCCTCCCACAGTCCCCACATTTCCATGGTTTCTCCATGGTGCGGGTGTCCTTGTGACTCTCCAGGTTAAACAATCAGTTAAATCTCACACAGAACACGGGTACAGTCTCTCCCTGCTGTGAATGCTGCGATGTATTTTCAGGCTGTGTAACTGGTTAAAACTCTTTCCACACTCAGTTCACTGGAACACTCTCACTTGGCTGTGTGTGTCTCAGTGCATTTCCAGTCACACTGATGTTGAAGATCTTCGGAAGCTGATAGACCAGGCAAACATTTCTCCTTCGAGATTCAGAGCCTGATGATATTCAGGTCCCAAGGAATCGAGTCACTCTGTCAGATCCAGATCTGACATTTTAGATTTCTGTCTGTGATTTCTCCTCATCTAATATCCTGTAATTCAATTTAAGAAAAACATCACAATTCAGTACATGATCAAAATTCAAATCAGTCAATTCTAGTTTCTATGGAACATTCTTTAAAGACACAGTCATGGAGCATTAAACTGGCCGAGCAGGGCCTCCCGTATCAGCACACAGGCAGCTGCTTTGTGAGACTGCCAGCAGTACAGACAAGTCAGAGATAAGGGTGTCCTCAGAAGTGGGATTCATTATGATGGCTCAGGGACGGCTGATGAGATGTAGGAATTCTATGATTCTAATGAACATTTTTTCCTCTCTCATCCCCCAAAAGCTGTAAATCTCCATCCCACACACTCTCCCTCCATTCTCACTCTGCTGTATCTAATATTCACCCTCCCAATTCTCCTGAAGGTGCTGATTGAGGCTGATTGACAGATCCATGTTCACTGCTTCGTGTCTTGGACACAAAGAGCTCAGAATCTCCATGCAGGCTGCCAGACAGATATATGTCTCTATTACTGGACTAACAATGTGTGGAATGAACAGACTGGATTCACTTCCCTTCCCTTCAGTTGCCAGGATCCAATGAACTGCATGCTAGGCTTTTAATGGTGGTTGCTGGAGAGATAATGGAGAATTTTGTTGAAATCTTTCTTAACTTGCTAGATTCCGGGAGCGTATCAGAAGATTGGCAATCGGTCAATGTGACTCCCTTGGTCAAAAAGGGAGAAAGGCAGAAGGCAGGGAACTATAGGCCAGTTAATTTAACATCTATTATTGGCAAGAAGCTGGAGTCAATAATCAAAGAGGAAATAGCTAATCATTTAGGAAAGCTGAATATAATCAAACTAAGGCAACATGGTTTTCGGAAAGATAAATCATGTTCGCCAAATTTGCTCGATTTCCTTGAGAATGCAAGAGGAAGAGTAGATCGAGTTCAATCTGTAGATGTAGTGTATTTAGAGAGGGTGGTACGGTGGCACAGTGGTTAGCACTGTTGCTTCACAGCGCGAGGGATGCAGCTTCAATTTCGGCCTTGGGTGACAGTCTGTGTGGAATTTGCACATTCTCCCCGTGTCTGAGTAGGTTTCCTTCGGGTGCTCTGGTTTCCTCCTACATTCCAAAGATGTGCAGGTTAGGTGGATTGGCTATGCTAAATTGACCCTTTGTGTTCTAAAATGTGTAGATTCGGGGGATTAGTGGGGTAAGAATTTGGGGTTATGGAGATAGGGCCTCGGAAAGATGCTCTGTTGGAAAGTTGGTGCAGGCTCGATGAGCCAAATGACCCCCTTCTGCAATCTAGGGGTTCTATGATTTCCAAAAGGCATTTGTCAAGGCGCCACATAAGAGGCTGGTGCATAAAGTAAAGGTCCATGGAATTGGTGCAAGTGTGTTAGCATGGATTGAAAACTGGCCGTCACATAGAAAACAGAGAGTTGGAATAAATGGGTCATTTTCAGAGTGGAAAGATGTAACTAGTGGAGTACCACAGGGATCAGTTCTTGGCCTGCAATTGTTCATTATTCAATTAATGACCTGGAGGAGGGAACAGAATGTAAGGTTTCCAAATGATATGAAGATAGGTGGAAGGACATGTTGTGATGAGGATATTTTGATTCTGCAGTGGGATATAGATAGATTGTGATGAAAACCTGGCAAATGAAGTTTAATGTGGAGAAGTGGGAGGTCATGTATTTCAGTAGGAGAAATCAAAAGGGAGATTACCTACGTGGAGAGAGGCTGCAGGTGAGTGAAGTACAGAGGGATCGAGATGTTCTTGCACATGAATCACAAAAAGCTAGCAGGCAGGTCCCACAATAGGTAAGAAGAAAAATGGAATTTTGACCTTTGTTGCAAAGGGGTTGGAGTTTAAAAACAGGGGTGGTTGTGTTGGTGAGGCCTCACCTGGAATACTGCGTAGTTTTGATCTTCTTACTTAAACAAGGATACAGTAACATTGGATGTAGTCCAAAGGAGATTCACCAGGCAAATTCCTGGGTGAGAGGGTTGTCCTATCAAGAGAGAATAAATTGTCTAGGTCTGTATTCCTTGAAGCTTTGAAGACAAAGAGGTGACTTTATTGAGACATAAGATCCTGAGGGGGGCTTGACAGGATAGACGGTGAGATATTCTTACAAGTGCGGAAGTCTCGAACAAGCTAAATGGTCGGTCATTTAAAACTGAGGTGCACAGAAATTTCTTCCCCCCAGAGGGTGGTGAATCTCTGGAATTCTCTCCCCCACAGGTGGAGGCTAGACCACGATAAGTATTTAAAGTGGAGGTGGATAAATAGTTGATAGATCGAGGAATAGAGGGCTATGGGAAAAGGCTCACAAAAGGAGTTGAAGCCGGCATAGATCAGCCATGAAGGGCCTGCTGGCCACTCCTGCGTCTATTTCTCGTGATCAGTTGCTGCAAATCAACAGTTTCCCCCCAGAATGAAAAAAGGAATGGAAGGGGGGAGAAAAGAAAGTGTTTTACTCACAGATGTTGGAGAGACAGGATGAAGTTTGAGTCTGTCTGAAGCTCAATCTTCATTCAGAAAGAGAAGCAGCAGCTTTGCTGGGCCGGAATGAGCAGCTGAACAAGCTCATTATGCAACTTCCGCATTCAGGCAATGGAGGAGCTTTGATTGGCTGGGGGACCAGAATCCTTCCGGTCCTCCACAATGCCCATTAGCCAGAGCCTGCAGCGACCGGAGCAGAGTCCTTCCGGTCCTCCAGAGTTCCCATTGGTCAATCCCCCGCAGACAGACAATGAGGGGCGGAGCCCCACGTGGGGGTGGGCGGGACTTTGCCCTCCAGCCGCGCTGAGCTGTTGTCCAATGGGAAAGGCTGGAAGACCCGGACAGACAATGGTCAGTGCGCCGGCTTTGTCCGGGCACCGCCTCACACCCGCACATGCGCATTCACCCTAAAAACTCGCACATGCGCATCTTTGATTCACTGTCTCTCCAGCTCTGGCCAATGAGAAGAGTTGGAGGACCGGAAGGCCTCAGGTTTTCCAGCCAATCAGAGCGTGGCTTTTTTGCGTGAATGACGATAGGGCATCAGACAGACTGAAACTTCCTCCTGTTCCAACATCTGTGAGTAAAACACTTTGTTTTCTCCACCTTTCCATTTCTTTTCTCATTCTGGGGGAAATTGGGGACTTGCAGCAACTGAAGGGAAAGGAAGTGAATCCAGGGAGGGTGCAGATTGTGGAAAGGTTGGCCCAGGTCTCTCTCTGTTAAAGACATTGACATCCTTTGCTCCCTCAGCTTGACACATTGATTTGTCTGGCTCAAAGGTCCCTTTCCTAATGTTCACAATTAAAGGGCTGGTTTCCCCAGGAAATATCTGACATTTAAGGGGACTGTAAATTAATATAGGTTAGAGATATGTTCAGTATTGTCATATGGCAAGATTAGACATGTATGGTTCTGCAGTAATCCCACACTGAGAGCAGGTGAATGGCCTCTCCCCAGTGTGAACTCGCTGGTGTGTCTGCAGGTCGGATGACCGAGTTAATCCCTTCCCACACTGAGAGCAGGTGAATGGCCTCTCCCCGGTGTGAACTCGCTGATGTGTCCGCAGGTCGGATGACCGAGTGAATCTCTTCCCACAACGAGAGCAGATGAATGGCCTCTCCCCAGTATGAATTCGCATGTGTGTCCATAGATTGGATAACTGGTTGAATCCCTTCCTACACCGAGAGCAGGTGAACGGTCTCTCCCCAGTGTGAATTCGCTGGTGTCTCTGCAAAGTGGATAACACAGTGAATCCCTTTCCACACTGAGAGCAGGTGAACGGTCTCTCTCCGGTGTGAACTCGCTTGTGTGACTGCAGGCTGGGCAACAGAGCGAATCCCTCCCCACACTGAGAGCAGATGAATGGCCTCTCCCCAGTGTGGCTGCGCCGATGAGCATCCAGCAGAGAGGGAGCTCTGTATCTCTTCCCACAGTCCGCACATTTCCATGGTTTCTCCATGGTGCAGGTGTCCTTGCCTCTCCCTTGGGTGGACAATCAGTTGAAGCCTTGTCCACACACAGAACACGGGTACAGTCTCTCCCTGCTGTGAATGGTGTGATATTTATTCAGGCTGTGTAACTGGTTAAAGCTCTTTAGTCAGTGCACTGGAACACTCTCACTCGGGTGTGGCAGTGTGTTGCTGCTTTTCCACTCACTGATGGCCGAAGTCTTTTCAAATCCAAGTGGAAGCTTTAATCTGAAGCTCAGTGGACAACTTCCGCATTGAGACGTCACAATGGAGCGCTGCCTGAATCAGCCAATAGGAATTACTCGGTTCCGCAGTGACGTGTCGGGGTTCCATGGCGCAGGCCCGGCTCGCGGACCCGGGAGTCCCGCCCCCGCCCATTGTTCCCTCTCCCCCTGCACCTCCTCCAGCCACGGTTTCCAGGCAACCGGCTGGCGGCTCCGGCCAGAGCGAGAAGCCGCACGGTGATCTCCCCCTCCCCCCTCCCTGCGGCGGCTGCTGCTTCAAAAAGAGATCGAGAGCGACCGCTGGCGGCAGCCGCACTGCGCCTGCTCCGGACAGCTCGGCTCAGCAGCGCTCTCTGCGCCTGCTCCGGCAGCTCGGCTCAGCAGCGCTCTCTGCGCCTGCTCCGGACAGCTCGGCTCAGCAGCACTCTCTGCGCCTGCGTGCTGGGCTGCCAGCTGAGGGAGTGGGGGAGGGGACTTTGGAAAATCTCTTCCCATCATTTTCTTCCAAGTCCCGCAGTTTGATTTGAAACAGAACAGCTTCTGTTTGTAGCTTCACCACAGACTCAAACTTCACCACAGACTCAAACTTCACACACAGACTCAAACTTCACACACAGACTCAAACTTCACACACACACTCAAACTTCACCACAGACTCAAACTTCACCACAGACTCAAACTTCACCACAGACTCAAACTTCACCACAGACTCAAACTTCACCACAGACTCCAACTTCACACACAGACTCAAACTTCACACACAGACTCAAACTTCACCACAGACTCAAACTTCACACACAGACTCAAACTTCACACACAGACTCAAACTTCACCACAGACTCAAACTTCACCGCAGACTCAAACTTCACCACAGACTCAAACTTCACACACAGACTCAAACTTCACCACAGACTCAAACTTCACCACAGACTCAAACTTCACACACAGACTCAAACTTCACCACAGACTCAAACTTCACCGCAGACTCAAACTTCACCACAGACTCAAACTTCACACACAGACTCAAACTTCATCCTCTGGACAACATCGTATTTCTCATTTTATGTTTTTAAGTTTCCTTTGTACTTTGATTTCTGTTCGGGCTGTTCCCCCTCCTTTTTGGGGAGCTGCCCCTTTTACTTTGTCCTGATTTAATCTGAGTTTGTTTACTTGGTTTGACCGAAAAAGAGGACAACATCTGTGAGGAAAACACTTTCTTTCCCCCCCCTCGGAAATACAGAGACAGAGAAATTCTCTGGAACTGGAATTAGAGCCAAATATACTGAGGGGGAAATGTTTGTGATTTTGTGGAACCTGTTTTTATTGTCTGAGCTTTTTAAAGTGTAATTTATCTTGTCTATTCAAATACTGTTTCTTAATGAATGATTCAGTGATGTTAATTTTAGATTAATTTTGAAAGTAAAAATGTTTAAAAATGAAACATTGTCTTTTAGTTTATTCCATTGGGATTTGTGGGAATTTGTTTATTATAAGGTGACCATGAAGATCGTAACAACATTGATATGTCTGGTGTTGTTATATGGTGCATATGATGTGGAGATGCCAGTGTTGGACTGGGGTGGGCACAGTAAGAAGTCTCACAACACCTGGTTAAAGTCCGACAGGTTTATTTGGAATCACGAGCTTTCAGAGCGCTGCTCCTTCTCACCTGATGAAGGGGCAGCGCTCTGAAAGCTCGTGATTCCAAATAAACCTGTTGGACTTTAACCTGGTGTTGTGAGACATAGAACATAGAACATTACAGCGCAGAACAGGCCCTTCGGCCCACGATGTTGCACCGACCAGTTAAAAAAAAAAAAAAACTGTGACCCTCCAACCTAAACCAATTTCTTTTCGTCCATGAACCTATCTACGGATCTCTTAAACGCCCCCAAACTAGGCGCATTTACTACTGATGCTGGCAGGGCATTCCAATCCCTCACCACCCTCTGGGTAAAGAACCTACCCCTGACATCGGTTCTATAACTACCCCCCCTCAATTTAAAGCCATGCCCCCTCGTGCTGGATTTCTCCATCAGAGGAAAAAGGCTATCACTATCCACCCTATCTAAACCTCTAATCATCTTATATGTTTCAATAAGATCCCCTCTTAGCCGCCGCCTTTCCAGCGAAAACAATCCCAAATCCCTCAGCCTCTCCTCATAGGATCTCCCCTCCATACCAGGCAACATCCTGGTAAACCTCCTCTGCACCCTCTCCAAAGCCTCCACATCCTTCCTGTAATGTGGGGACCAGAACTGCACACAGTACTCCAAGTGCGGCCGCACCAGAGTTGTGTACAGTTGCAACATAACGCTACGACTCCTAAATTCAATCCCCCTACCAATAAACGCCAAGACACCATATGCCTTCTTAACAACCTTATCCACTTGATTCCCAACTTTCAGGGATCTATGCACACATACACCTAGATCCCTCTGCTCCTCCACACTATTCAAAGTCCTCCCGTTAGCCCTATACTCAACACATCTGTTATTCCTACCAAAGTGAATTACCTCACACTTCTCCGCATTAAACTCCATCCGCCACCTCTCGGCCCAACTTTGCAACCTGTCTAAGTCTTCCTGCAAACTACGACACCCTTCCTCACTGTCTACCACACCACCGACTTTGGTGTCATCAGCAAATTTGCTAATCCACCCAACTATACCCTCATCCAGATCATTAATAAATATTACAAACAGCAGTGGCCCCAAAACAGATCCCTGAGGTACACCACTTGTAACCGCACTCCATGATGAATATTTACTATCAACCACCACCCTCTGTTTCCTATCCGCTAGCCAATTCCTGATCCAATTTCCTAGATCACCCCCAATCCCATACATCTGCATTTTCTGCAGAAGCCTACCATGGTGAACCTTATCAAACGCCTTACTAAAATCCATATATACCACGTCCACTGCCTTGCCCCCATCCACCTCCTTGGTCACTTTCTCAAAAAACTCAATAAGGTTAGTAAGGCACGACCTACCTGCCACAAAACCATGCTGACTATCACCTATCAATTCATTACTCTCCAAATAACTATAAATCCTATCCCTTATAATTTTTTCCAACATCTTGCCGACAACAGAAGTGAGACTCACCGGTCTATAATTCCCGGGGAAGTCTCTGTTCCCCTTCTTAAACAATGGGACAACATTCGCTAACCTCCAATCTTCTGGTACTATACCAGAGGCCAACGACGACCTGAAGATCAGAGCCAGAGGCTCTGCAATCACTTCTCTTGCCTCCCAGAGAATCCTTGGATAAATCCCATCCGGACCAGGGGATTTATCTATTTTCAGACCCTCCAGAATATCCTGCACATCCTCCTTATCAACTGTAATACTGTCTATTCTACTCCCTTGCAACCCAGTGTCCTCCTCAGCTATATTCATGTCCCCTTGCGTGAACACCGAAGAGAAATATTGGTTCAATGCTTCACCAATCTCCTCCGGTTCCACACATAACTTCCCTCTGCCATCTATAACTGGCCCTAAACTTGCCCTAACCAACCTTCTGTTCTTGACATACCTATAGAACGCCTTAGGATTCTCTTTAACCCTATCCGCCAAAGTCTTCTCATGCCCCCTTTTAGCCCTTCTAAGCTCGCTCTTCAACTCCCTCTTAGCCAATCTAAAGCTTTCTAGTGCACTACCCGAGTGCTCACGTCTCATCCGAACATAAGCCTCCTTTTTCTTTTTAACCAACAACGAAACTTTTTTGGTGCACCACGGTTCCCTAGCCCTACCAATTCCTCCTTGCCTGACAGGGACATACCTATCACAGACTCGCAGTAGCTGCTCCTTGAAAAAACTCCACATGTCGGACGTTCCCAGTCCCTGTAATCTCCTAGTCCAACCTATGTTTCCTAATTCTCTCCTAATAGCCTCATAATTACCCTTCCCCCAGCTAAAACCACTGGCCCGAGGTTCATGCCTATCCCTTTCCATCACTAAGGTGAACGTAACCGAATTGTGGTCACTATCACCAAAATGCACACCAACTTCCAAGTCTAGCACCTGGTCTGGCTCATTTCCCAGCACCAGATCCAATATAGCCTCACCTCTAGTTGGCCTGTCTACATACTGAGTCAAAAAACCTTCCTGCACGCTTTGAACAAAAACTGACCCCTCTAACGAGCTAGAGCTATAACAATTCCAGTCAATATTAGTCAAGTTAAAATCCCCCATAACAATTGCCCTATTACTTTCACTCCTAAGCAGGATTGACTCCGCAATCCTTTCCTCAACCTCTCTAGAACTTTTAGGAGGTCTATAAAAGACTCCCAACAGGGTGACCTCTCCTCTCCTATTTCTAATCTCCGCCCATACTACCTCAACAGATAAGTCCTCATCAAACCTCCTCTCTGACACTGTGATACAATCTCTGACCAATAATGCTACCCCTCCCCCTCTTCTACCTCCTTCCCTAGACTTCTTACTATATGGTGCATATTAGGTACGTTATTTATGGATTTGTATTAGTTGATTTTGTTTAATTCCAGAATAGTATTGTAACCACACTGTGTGCCACCGTCACCACTTAACTAGGTGTGTGGGGGGCGCTGGCGCAATTCTCACCAGTCCACCCCCCACCTTTTCGAGCCTGTGGAGGAACCGCAGTACCCAGCGCCGCTCTATTTTCTCCAGGCCCGCGGAGGCATGCGAGCATGCCTTCACGGACCGGACGAGCTGCGCCAGGTCCGGCCAGCGGCCGAGGGCTAGCCGGATTATGTCGGAGCGACCGGAATGGCTACGGATAAAGACCCTGAGGTCCTTGGAGGGGATGAGGGACGACTCGTTGGGGGGCACGAGGGAGTCCCCCGCCTCGCTCTGGGCAGACTCTGAAAGTGTCCCCGTGCCCTCCACCGAGCCGCTGACCTCCTCAGGGCGGTCGCCCCTCGTCTCCGAGTCCCCCGCCGCAGGACGTACGGCGGGCGGCACGGAGCCACCAACTAGCCCTAGCCCCTCCCCGATCCCACCCCCAGGATCGGTGGAGGAGGGGTTCCCCCCGGGCTCACCTTTCCCGGATTGCGGGCCCCCGTGCGACGGCGGCCCAGCCCCCCCCCCCCCGCCCCAGACGCTTGGACACCCCCCAGGTCCGGTGTATCCTTCGGACTGAGGTTGGGGATGTCCAGCGTCCAAGGTCGGGACGGAGAGGACGAGTGGATCGTCTCTTCGCCGCCGCCGCACGAGGACATGAACATTGGAGTGTCGCCCCAGTCCCCCGACAGACTGAAGAAGAACTCCGGGTTGTAACCGGCCGGGTGGAACGGAACCGTGGGGGCCCCGCTGCCACCCGGCCCCGGAGACTCCTCGCCGGGGGACTGAGGCAGCACATGCTTGGATTTACAGGGTGCCTTGCCCCCTTTTTTCGCGGGACAAGGCACAAAGACAGGTGGGGGCACGGCAGGAGATGACTCACAAGGGGGGAGGGGCACGCAGACCTCGAACTCTACGGTGCCCGAGGGGCCCCGCCTCTTTTTGTTAACCTGCCCTCGGGCAGGCGAGGCCCCTCGCCCTCCGCCCCTCTTCGCCTTGCCGCGCCCCCCCTGCTCTCCCGTCACTTCCCCCCGAGGTGGCGGCGTCGCCAGTTTTGCCGGCTCGGGGTCGCTTACCCCCCCATGCTCGGGCCCATGATCCCGGGCGCCGGACCCAGCACTAGGCCCCGGAGAGCCCACGGGCCCGGCAGATGGTGGTGGTGGGGGGGGGGGCGCAGGTGGAGACTGAGGCGGTCCCCGAGCCGGCTGCCGGGGTGGTTGGGGTGTTTTCCCTGGGGGCCGGGGTTCCGGTACCCCCCTTCTTTTTTGTAGGTCCCTTATGGGCCTTTTGGCCGCGCGGGGGCTCCGCTCCCCCCCCGCCGGCAGCTGAGGTGGCAGCTGCTGCCGGCGTGGCCTCCCCTCGCGGAGGGGCAGATGGTACTCGCTTGGGGGGAGAGGGGGCTGCGGTGCCAGCTGCGGCCGCCTTGGGTTGGTGGTCGGCGGCCTTGGAGACGGGGCAGTTTTTCCTCACGTGCCCCGCCTCCTTACAGGCATGGCACCGCACACCGTCCGCGGACCAAAAGACCCGGTACGTGGTCCCCTCGTGGGGGACATTGAACCCTCCCTCCAGTTCCTCCTCCCGGGCCAGGCGGACAAAAACCTGGCGCCGGAAGGAGTATATATGGCGGAGGGAGGGGTCCCGAAGGCCGAGCGGGATCGGCTGCACCCCGGACCTGACCTCCCCCAGTAGATGGAGGTGGGGGAGGAGGAGCTCACTTGGTAGGAAGGGCGGGACGTTCGATATTACTATCTTGTGGGCGGTGGCCTCCAATGGGTCCACCGCCAGGAACGTCCCGCCCACCGTGAGCCCCTTTTCCAGGGCGAGGCGAACCGCCCGCTCGGCCTTCAGGAAGAATACAGCCCGGCCGTACATCTTAGAGGCCGCGACAATGGCTGAGGGGCCGACAACCCCAGCCATTGCCTTAACGCAGGCCTCGATAGACATGTCGGGGTGGGCGTAGCACTTCACCCCGAGCTGCCGCGTGATTAGGGAGAATGGCGGCAGGGCCTTGGGAGCGGCGGGGGCTCTGGCAGCCGCCACGCCCGCATAGGTGGGCCGAGAAGGCCCTGCCACCGGCGACGCTGGTGATGTCGCCATGGTATCAAGGGAGTGCTACGCCCACCCCGAGACTGCCCAGATGCACAGCAGGGCGTATATGTGGAGGGAAAAATAAGGGAGGGTGGGGTAGGTGGGTAGGGGTGTAGGTGTTCTCTCCCCGGAGTGAGAGAGGGAGAGAGGAGGTCGGAGCAGTGGGAGGGAGATGAGGCACAAGGCCGGTGCCCCAGTCAGGAGGGAAAAAAGGGGAGGGGGTGCCGGTCCCGGGGGCAGCAGCAGTGGGTAGGGGAATTAGGAAAAGGCCTTCACCCCCCCCACTGCAGATGGAGAAGAGACAGTCCAAACGCCTTCGCCCCCCCCCCTTCTCCTCCAGTTACTCTCTGTCCTCTCTTCCTCCCTCCCCCCGGGGAGAGCACACCCTCCAGAGGCCGGATGGCAGGCAAGCAGGCAGTCCAGACGGCAGGCAGTCCAGACAGCAGGCAGGCAGGTAGGTAAGCAGGCCAGACGGCAGGCAGGCAGGTAAGCAGGCCAGACGGCAGGCAGGCAGGTCAGCAGGCCCGACGGCAGGCAGGCAGGTCAGCAGGCCAGACGGCAGGCAGGCAGGTAAGCAGGCCAGACGGCAGGCAGGCAGGTAAGCAGGCCAGACGGCAGGCAGGCAGGTAAGCAGGCCAGACGGCAGGCAGGCAGGTCAGCAGGCCAGACGGCAGGCAGGCAGGTCAGCAGGCCAGACGGCAGGCAGGCAGGTCAGCAGGCCAGACGGCAGGCAGGCAGGTCAGCAGGCCAGACGGCAGGCAGGCAGGTAAGCAGGCCAGACGGCAGGCAGGCAGGTAAGCAGGCCAGACGGCAGGCAGGCAGGTAAGCAGGCCAGACGGCAGGCAGGCAGGTAAGCAGGCCAGACGGCAGGCAGGCAGGTAAGCAGGCCAGACGGCAGGCAGGCAGGTAAGCAGGCCAGACGGCAGGCAGGCAGGCAACAGGCAGGCCGGGCAAGGCAGGCAGCAGCTCACCTCCCTCCTTCCTCCCCGCAGGGAGCGAAAAACAAACAAACCCAACAAAACAAAAACAAAAACCGGGCGTCTCCGTGAGCAAAAACGAAAAAAAATAAAGGTACTCACAAAAAAAGAAAAGAAAACAAACCCACAGTTTCCGCCCGGCTCCGACCCGGGGCCCCCCGCTACTCGGGCGAACGTGAACTCACCCCACCCCGGAAACAAAGTGCAGGCGCTGCCCCAGAGGAGGCACGTTTCAGGCCGACTGAAGCTCAATTCTCACTCAGAGAGACCTCTTTTTAGGTCAAACCAAGTAAACAAACTCAAATTAAATCAGGACAAAGTAAAAGGGGCAGCTCCCCAAAAAGGAGGGGGAACAGCCCGAACAGAAATCAAAATGCAAAGGAAACTTAAAAACATCAAATTAAAATGTGATTATTAGGGTCAATAATGCACCCCAACCCCTGCGGTGCCCAGCGGGCGCGGAAAGCGTCAACCTCGCCCGTGGACACCGCATGCTCCCTCTCCAGGGACACCTGGCCGCGAACGTAGCCGCGGTAGAGGGGAAGACAGTCAGGATGGACGGCCCCCTCGATCGCCCGCTGCCTGGACCGGTAAATGGCGCGTTTCGCCAGGCCCAGGAGCAGGTTCACGAGGAGGTCGCCATCCCGACCCTCCCCTCTCCGCACCGGGTGTCCGTAGATCAGGAGCGTGGGACTGAAGTGCAAACAAAACATCAATAAAAGATTCTTCAGGAAAACATAAAGGGAGTGCAGCCTAAGACACTCAACATAGACATGGTCCACGGACTCCATAAGGCCACAGAAAGGGCAGTCTTCGGAGCCCGTGAACCAGTGAATCCTACGGTTGTGCGGAACTGCTGCATGCATCACCCTCCACCCCAGGTCCCCGACGTAATTGGGGGAGATCCCTCCGTAGAGGGACCTCCAGCGGGGACCTCCGCCGCCCGGCGGCAACAAGGCCCGCCAAGGTGTATCCGGGCGACAGGCGAGGAGGCGGTAGTGGAAGGCGTGCAGCAGCAGCCCGCACAGGAAACGCCTCCGCGCGGTAGAAAAAGGCACGGAGGGCATTTCCGCGAGGCGGCTCAGGCTGTGGGGCACCTCACCCAGGGGAGGGGGCTGAGGCTTTGGGCCAATGTGGAATTCCGCCCGAACAGGGGAACGCTCGGGCGGGATCCCACCGCACGCCTGTGCCGTCTCAAGTTTGCGTGCAGTTTCGGGGCCGAGCACGACCGTCCTAAGGTCTAGGATGGCTTTGGCCGCGCGCCGGACGGACGTCCCCGCGCGCTCAGCCAGCACGCGGGGACTCATCCAGCCCGCTCCTCCGCCATCGAGCACGTCCCCGATTCTGGTCACCCCGGCGTCCACAGCCCCCCTCTCCGCCAGCCACCTGAAGTTATACGGCTGGAGGAGCGGATTCCTGAGCAGCGGCTCTCGCACGAGAGCCGCTACTCCTGACGGGGGAGAGCTGCGTCGCGAGGCGACCTTGTTCCAGACAGTGAGGAGGTCCTGGTAAAAGACGGGCAACTCCTGCAGGGCGGTCGAAGCACGCCCCAGTTCGATATGCAGGAGCTGCACGTCATAATTGAGGCCGTGCCACTGGCGGAAGAAATACGTCGCCATGGCACACCACTGTGGAGGGGGCTCAACGTAAAGGTACCTCTGCAGGGCCTGGAGGCGGAAGGTCGCTATCTGAGTGCGGAGGCACACCAGACCTTGTCCGCCCTCCTCAAGCGGGAGATACAGGACCGCAGCAGGGACCCAGTGCAGTCGATTGCCCCAGAAGAACCGCACGAGGGTTCTCTGGATATCGGTGACAAAGCCAGGGGGAGGGGTCAAAGGGACCAGCCGGTACCACAGCATGGAGGCGACCAGCTGGTTTATGACGCGAGCTCGCGCCCCGTAGGACAGCACTCGGAGCAGTCCTGTCCAGCGACCCAGGCGGGCGGAGACTTTGGCCTCCAGCTCCCGCCAGTTCGCCGGCCAGGATTCCTCGGCTGGGCAGAGATGGGCCCCCAAGTAGAGGAGGTCGGTCCTGCTCCAGGTGAAAGGCCTGAGCTCCTCCGGGAGGGGGTCCGTCTCCCAAGGACCGACAAGGAGTCCGGAGCACTTGGCCCAGTTGATCCTGGCGGAGGACGCGGCGGAGTACACCGCCTGGCATTCTCGCATCCTCCGCAGGTCAGCCGGGTCCGTGAACATGAGGAGCACGTCGTCGGCGTAAGCTGACAGGACCACCCCTACGTCCGGTCCGCGCAGGACCAAACCTGACAACCTCCTCCGCAAGAGGCGCAGGAATGGCTCCACGCATACGGAATACAGTTGGCCGGACAAGGGGCAGCCCTGCCGTACTCCTCTCCCGAAGCGAAGGGGCGCCGTCAGGGACCCGTTAACCTTAATCAGACACTCTGCGGCAGAGTACAGTAATCGGATCCGGGCGACAAAATGCGTCCCGAACCCGAATGCCCGCAGAGTCCCGAGTAAATACTCGTGCTCCACCCTGTCGAACGCCTTCTCCTGATCTAATGACAAGAAGGCGCCCGACAGACCAGCCCTCTGGGTGTGATGGATTAGGTCCCGGACCAGGTGGAGATTGTCATGTATGCAACGGCCCGGGACCGTGTAGGACTGGTCAGGGTGGATCAAGTGGTCCAGCACGGATCCAAGGCGTGAAGCCATAGCCCTGGCAAAGATTTTATAATCCGTGCTGAGGAGGGAGACCGGGCGCCAGTTCTTGAGCAGGTGGAGATCCCCCTTCTTGGGCAGCAGGGCAATGACGGCCCTGCGCCACGAAAGGGGCATCTCCCCGGTAGCGACGCTCTCCCCCAGGACCCCCGCGTAGTCGCTCCCCAGGACGTCCCAGAACGCCCTGAAGAACTCTACTGTCAGCCCGTCCAGCCCAGGGGCCTTGCCCCGGCTGAGGCCATTTAGGGCGCCGGTCAGCTCGGCCATGGTGGTAGGGGCCTCGAGCCTGCCGACGCCCTCCGGGCCGACCTGCGGCAGGTCCTCCCACAGAAGTCTGCGGGCATCCTCGCTGGACGGATCCGGAGAGAAGAGCGAGGTGTAATACTCCCGGGCAATGGCCCGGATGCCCTCCGGATCCGAGACGGGGGAACCGTCGTCGGCCAGCAGCGTAAGGAGCTGCTGACGGTTAGCCCGCCCTCTTTCCAGCGAGTAGAAGAAGGGGGAGCCGCGGTCCAGGTCCACCTGGAACTGGAGCCGCGACCTCACGTACGCGCCGCGAGACCTGGCAAGCTGCAGGTCCCGCAGCGCGTCCTTCTTCTCCCTGTACTCCGAACGCAGGGCCGGGTCCGCGTCAGGCCGACTGAGACGTGCCTCCAGGTCGAGCACCTCCTTCTCCAACTCCTCGAGCCTGGATTTCCGCCTCTTTGTCGACCCCCTCGCGTACCCCTGACAGAAGGTACGGACGTGAGTCTTGCCCACATCCCACCAGAGCCTCAAGGAGGGGAAGCCTCCCCGTTTCCTTCTCCAGCCGGCCCAGAATCGACGGAACGAGTCCAGGAAGCGCTCGTCCTCCAGCAGCGTGTTGTTAAAGTGCCAGTACGCGGACCCCCGCCGGATGCGAGACGGCGCAAAGTCCGCCCACACCAGGCTGTGGTCCGTGCTCGACACCGGCCGCATGGAGACCGAGGACACGCCGGACACGTGCGCCTTCGAAATGTAAAGGCGGTCGAGCCTGGACGCTCCGACTCCAGGCCTCACGAAAGTGAAGGCGCTGGAGCCAGGATGGAGATGTCTCCAGACGTCCACCAAGTCGTGGGACCCGATCAGGTCCCGCAACTTCACCACCGCCGGAGTGCGCAGCCAGGGGCCGGTGCGGTCCCGTGCCTCGAGGATGCAGTTGAAATCTCCCCCGAGGATAATGCATTCGCCCCCCGCGATGGTGTCGATGTGAGCGGACACTTTCTCGTAGAAAGTCGTTTGCTGCGGTCCAGCGGTCGGGGCGTAGACATTCAGCAAGTGAATGACCACGCCCCCCTCACGGACCGTCAAGTGCAGCAACCGGCCTGGCACCGGCTCCTTGACCCCCAAGATCTCCGGCTTATAATGCGGGGCCAACAAGATAGCCACCCCGCAAGAAGCGAGCGTGAGGTGGCTCATGTAGACCCGCCCTCGCCACTCCAGGAGCCATTGGGCTTCGTCTCCCGGAACGGTGTGGGTTTCCTGCAGGAAACACACCGCATACTTCCCGTCACGGAGGACCGAGAAGTTCTGGAACCTGCGGTGTGGCCCACTGCTGCCGTTGATGTTGAGGCTGGCTATGGTCACCTTCATGTCAGCAGCTTTGTGCCACCGTCACCACTTAACTAGGTGTGTGGGGGGGGCGCTGGCGCAATTCTCACCAGTCCACCCCCCACCTTTTCGAGCCTGTGGAGGAACCGCAGTACCCAGCGCCGCTCTATTTTCTCCAGGCCCGCGGAGGCATGCGAGCATGCCTTCACAGACCGGACGAGCTGCGCCAGGTCCGGCCAGCGGCCGAGGGCTAGCCGGATTATGTCGGAGCGACCGGAATGGTTACGGATAAAGACCCTGAGGTCCTTGGAGGGGATGAGGGACGACTCGGTGGGGGGCACGAGGGAGTCCCCCGCCTCGCTCTGGGCAGACTCTGAAAGTGTCCCCGTGCCCTCCACCGAGCCGCTGACCTCCTCAGGGCGGTCGCCCCTCGACTCCGAGTCCCCCGCCGCAGGACGTACGGCGGGCGGCACGGAGCCACCAACTAGCCCTAGCCCCTCCCCGATCCCACCCCCAGGATCGGTGGAGGAGGGGTTCCCCCCGGGCTCACCTTTCCCGGATTGCGGGCCCCCGTGCGACGGCGGCCCAGCCCCCCCCCCCGCCCCAGACGCTTGGACACCCCCCAGGTCCGGTGTATCCTTCGGACTGAGGTTGGGGATGTCCAGCGTCCAAGGTCGGGACGGAGAGGACGAGTGGATCGTCTCTTCGCCACCGTCGCACGAGGACATGAACATTGGAGTGTCGCCCCAGTCCCCCGACAGACTGAAGAAGAACTCCGGGTTGTAACCGGCCGGGTGGAACGGAACCGTGGGGGTCCCGCTGCCACCCGGCCCCGGAGACTCCTCGCCGGGGGACTGAGGCAGCACATGCTTGGATTTACAGGGTGCCTTGCCCCCTTTTTTCGCGGGACAAGGCACAAAGACAGGTGGGGGCACGGCAGGAGATGACTCACAAGGGGGGAGGGGCACGCAGACCTCGAACTCTACGGTGCCCGAGGGGCCCCGCCTCTTTTTGTTAACCTGCCCTCGGGCAGGCGAGGCCCCTCGCCCTCCGCCCCTCTTCGCCTTGCCGCGCCCCCCCTGCTCTCCGTCACTTCCCCCCGAGGTGGCGGCGTCGCCAGTTTTGCCGGCTCGGGGTCGCTTACCCCCCCATGCTCGGGCCCATGATCCCGGGCGCCGGACCCAGCACTAGGCCCCGGAGAGCCCACGGGCCCGGCAGATGGTGGTGGTGGGGGGGGGGGCGCAGGTGGAGACTGAGGCGGTCCCCGAGCCGGCTGCCGGGGTGGTTGGGGTGTTTTCCCTGGGGGCCGGGGTTCCGGTACCCCCCTTCTTTTTTGTAGGTCCCTTATGGGCCTTTTGGCCGCGCGGGGGCTCCGCTCCCCCCCCGCCGGCAGCTGAGGTGGCAGCTGCTGCCGGCGTGGCCTCCCCTCGCGGGGGGGCAGATGGTACTCGCTTGGGGGGAGAGGGGGCTGCGGTGCCAGCTGCGGCCGCCTTGGGTTGGTGGTCGGCGGCCTTGGAGACGGGGCAGTTTTTCCTCACGTGCCCCGCCTCCTTACAGGCATGGCACCGCACACCGTCCGCGGACCAAAAGACCCGGTACGTGGTCCCCTCGTGGGGGACATTGAAACCTCCCTCCAGTTCCTCCTCCCGGGCCAGGCGGACAAAAACCTGGCGCCGGAAGGAGTAAATATGGCGGAGGGAGGGGTCCCGAAGGCCGAGCGGGATCGGCTGCACCCCGGACCTGACCTCCCCCAGTAGATGGAGGTGGGGGAGGAGGAGCTCACTCGGTAGGAAGGGCGGGACGTTTGATATTACTATCTTGTGGGCGGTGGCCTCCAAAGGGTCCACCGCCAGGAACGTCCCGCCCACCGTGTGCCCCTTTTCCAGGGCGAGGCGAACCGCCCGCTCGGCCTTCAGGAAGAATACAGCCCGGCCGTACATCTTAGAGGCCGCGACAATGGCTGAGGGGCTGACAACCCCAGCCATTGCCTTAACGCAGGCCTCGATAGACATGTCGGGGTGGGCGTAGCACTTCACCCCGAGCTGCCGCGTGATTAAAGAGAACGGCGGCAGGGCCTTGGGAGCGGCGGGGGCTCTGGCAGCCGCCACGCCCGCATAGGTGGGCCGAGAAGGCCCTGCCACCGGCGACGCTGGTGATGTCGCCATCGTATCAAGGGAGTGCTACACCCACCCCGAGACTGCCCAGATGCACGGCAGGGCGTATATGTGGAGGGAAAAATAAGGGAGGGTGGGGTAGGTGGGTAGGGGTGTAGGTGATCTCTCCCCGGAGTGAGAGAGGGAGAGAGGAGGTCGGAGCAGTGGGAGGGAGATGAGGCACAAGGCCGGTGCCCCAGTCAGGAGGGAAAAAGGGGAGGGTGCACCAATCTTGGGGACAGCAGCAGTGGGTAGGGGAATTAGGAAAAAAGGTCTTCACCCCCCCCCACTGCAGATGGAGAAGAGACAGTCCAAACGCCTTCGCCCCCCCCCCTTCTCCTCCAGTTACTCTCTGTCCTCTCTTCCTCCCTCCCCCCGGGGAGAGCACACCCTCCAGAGGCCGGATGGCAGGCAAGCAGGCAGTCCAGACGGCAGGCAGTCCAGACGGCAGGCAGGCAGGTAGGTAAGCAGGCCAGACGGCAGGCAGGCAGGTAAGCAGGCCAGACGGCAGGCAGGCAGGTAAGCAGGCCAGACGGCAGGCAGGCAGGTAAGCAGGCCAGACGGCAGGCAGGCAGGTAAGCAGGCCAGACGGCAGGCAGGCAGGTAAGCAGGCCAGACGGCAGGCAGGCAGGTAAGCAGGCCAGACGGCAGGCAGGCAGGTAAGCAGGCCAGACGGCAGGCAGGCAGGTAAGCAGGCCAGACGGCAGGCAGGCAGGTAAGCAGGCCAGACGGCAGGCAGGCAGGTAAGCAGGCCAGACGGCAGGCAGGCAGGCAACAGGCAGGCCGGGCAAGGCAGGCAGCAGCTCACCTCCCTCCTTCCTCCCCGCAGGGAGCGAAAAACAAACAAACCCAACAAAACAAAAACAAAAACCGGGCGTCTCCGTGAGCAAAAACGAGAAAAAAAAATAAAGGTACTCACAAAAAAAGAAAAGAAAACAGACCCACAGTTTCCGCCCGGCTCCGACCCGGGGCCCCCCGCTACTCGGGCGAACGTGAAACCACTTCACCACGGAAACAAAGTGCAGGCGCTGCCCCAGAGGAGGCACGTTTCAGGCCGTCTGAAGCTCAATTCTCACTCAGAGACCTCTTTTTAGGTCAAACCAAGTAAACAAACTCAAATTAAATCAGGACAAAGTAAAAGGGGAACTCCCCAAAAAGGAGGGGGAACAGCCCGAACAGAAATAAAAATGCAAAGGAAACATAAAAACATCAAATTAAAATGTGGTTATTAGGGTCAATAATGCACCCCAACCCCTGCGGTGCCCAGCGGGCGCGGAAAGCGTCAACCTCGCCCGTGGACACCGCATGCTCCCTCTCCAGGGACACCTGGCCGCGAACGTAGCCGCGGTAGAGGGGAAGACAGTCAGGATGGACGGCCCCCTCGATCGCCCGCTGCCTGGACCGGTAAATGGCGCGTTTCGCCAGGCCCAGGAGCAGGTTCACGAGGAGGTCGCCATCCCGACCCTCCCCTCTCCGCACCGGGTGTCCGTAGATCAGGAGCGTGGGACTGAAGTGCAAACAAAACATCAATAAAAGGTTCTTCAGGAAAACATAAAGGGAGTGCAGCCTAAGACACACAACATAGACATGGTCCACGGACTCCACAAGGCCACAGAAAGGGCAGTCTTCGGAGCCCGTGAACCAGTGAATCCTACGGTTGTGCGGAACTGCTGCATGCATCACCCTCCACCCCAGGTCCCCGACGTAATTGGGGGAGATCCCTCCGTAGAGGGACCTCCAGCGGGGACCTCCGCCGCCCGGCGGCAACAAGGCCCGCCAAGGTGTATCCGGGCGACAGGCGAGGAGGCGGTAGTGGAAGGTGTGCAGCAGCAGCCCGCACAGGAAACGCCTCCGCGCGGTAGAAAAAGGCACGGAGGGCATTTCCGCGAGGCGGCTCAGGCTGTGGGGCACCTCACCCAGGGGAGGGGGCTGAGGCTTTGGGCCAATGTGGAATTCCGCCCGAACAGGGGAACGCTCGGGCGGGATCCCACCGCACGCCTGCGCCGTCTCAAGTTTGCGTGCAGTTTCGGGGCCGAGCACGACCGTCCTAAGGTCTAGGATGGCTTTGGCCGCGCGCCGGACGGACGTCCCCGCGCGCTCAGCCAGCACGCGGGGACTCATCCAGCCCGCTCCTCCGCCATCGAGCACGTCCCCGATTCTGGTCACCCCGGCGTCCACAGCCCCCCTCTCCGCCAGCCACCTGAAGTTATACGGCTGGAGGAGCGGATTCCTGAGCAGCGGCTCTCGCACGAGAGCCGCTACTCCTGACGGGGGAGAGCTGCGTCGCGAGGCGACCTTGTTCCAGACAGTGAGGAGGTCCTGGTAAAAGACGGGCAACTCCTGCAGGGCGGTCGAAGCACGCCCCAGTTCGATATGCAGGAGCTGCACGTCATAATTGAGGCCGTGCCACTGGCGGAAGAAATACGTCGCCATGGCACACCACTGTGGAGGGGGCTCAACGTAAAGGTACCTCTGCAGGGCCTGGAGGCGGAAGGTCGCTATCTGAGTGCGGAGGCACACCAGACCTTGTCCGCCCTCCTCAAGCGGGAGATACAGGACCGCAGCAGGGACCCAGTGCAGTCGATTGCCCCAGAAGAACCGCACGAGGGTTCTCTGGATATCGGTGACAAAGCCAGGGGGAGGGGTCAAAGGGACCAGCCGGTACCACAGCATGGAGGCGACCAGCTGGTTTATGACGCGAGCTCGCGCCCCGTAGGACAGCACTCGGAGCAGTCCTGTCCAGCGACCCAGGCGGGCGGAGACTTTGGCCTCCAGCTCCCGCCAGTTCGCCGGCCAGGATTCCTCGGCTGGGCAGAGATGGGCCCCCAAGTAGAGGAGGTTGGTCCTGCTCCAGGTGAAAGGCCTGAGCTCCTCCGGGAGGGGGTCCGTCTCCCAAGGACCGACAAGGAGTCCGGAGCACTTGGCCCAGTTGATCCTGGCGGAGGACGCGGCGGAGTACACCGCCTGGCATTCTCGCATCCTCCGCAGGTCAGCCGGGTCCGTGAACATGAGGAGCACGTCGTCGGCGTAAGCTGACAGGACCACCCCTACGTCCGGTCCGCGCAGGACCAAACCTGACAACCTCCTCCGCAAGAGGCGCAGGAATGGCTCCACGCATACGGAATACAGTTGGCCGGACAAGGGGCAGCCCTGCCGTACTCCTCTCCCAAAGTGAAGGGGCGCCGTCAGGGACCCGTTAACCTTAATCAGACACTCTGCGGCAGAGTACAGTAATCGGATCCGGGCGACAAAATGCGTCCCGAACCCGAATGCCCGCAGAGTCCCGAGTAAATACTCGTGCTCCACCCTGTCGAACGCCTTCTCCTGATCTATTGACAAGAAGGCGCCCGACAGACCAGCCCTCTGGGTGTGATGGATTAGGTCCCGGACCAGGTGGAGATTGTCATGTATGCAACGGCCCGGGACCGTGTAGGACTGGTCAGGGTGGATCAAGTGGTCCAGCACGGATCCAAGGCGTGAAGCCATAGCCCTGGCAAAGATTTTATAATCCGTGCTGAGGAGGGAGACCGGGCGCCAGTTCTTGAGCAGGTGGAGATCCCCCTTCTTGGGCAGCAGGGCAATGACGGCCCTGCGCCACGAAAGGGGCATCTCCCCGGTAGCGACGCTCTCCCCCAGGACCCCCGCGTAGTCGCTCCCCAGGACGTCCCAGAACGCCCTGAAGAACTCTACTGTCAGCCCGTCCAGCCCAGGGGCCTTGCCCCGGCTGAGGCCATTTAGGGCGCCGGTCAGCTCGGCCATGGTGGTAGGGGCCTCGAGCCTGCCGACGCCCTCCGGGCTGACCTGCGGCAGGTCCTCCCACAGAAGTCTGCGGGCATCCTCGCTGGACGGATCCGGAGAGAAGAGCGAGGTGTAATACTCCCGGGCAATGGCCCGGATGCCCTCCGGATCCGAGACGGGGGAACCGTCGTCGGCCAGCAGCGTAAGGAGCTGCTGACGGTTAGCCCGCCCTCTTTCCAGCGAGTAGAAGAAGGGGGAGCCGCGGTCCAGGTCCACCTGGAACTGGAGCCGCGACCTCACGTACGCGCCGCGAGACCTGGCAAGCTGCAGGTCTCGCAGCGCGTCCTTCTTCTCCCTGTACTCCGAACGCAGGGCCGGGTCCGCGTCAGGCCGACTGAGACGTGCCTCCAGGTCGAGCACCTCCTTCTCCAACTCCTCGAGCCTGGATTTCCGCCTCTTTGTCGACCCCCTCGCGTACCCCTGACAGAAGGTACGGACGTGAGTCTTGCCCACATCCCACCAGAGCCTCAAGGAGGGGAAGCCTCCCCGCTTCCTTCTCCAGCCGGCCCAGAATCGACGGAACGAGTCCAGGAAGCGCTCGTCCTCCAGCAGCGTGTTGTTAAAGTGCCAGTACGCGGACCCCCGCCGGATGCGAGACGGCGCAAAGTCCGCCCACACCAGGCTGTGGTCCGTGCTCGACACCGGCCGCATGGAGACCGAGGACACGCCGGACACGTGCGCCTTCGAAATGTAAAGGCGGTCGAGCCTGGACGCTCCGACTCCAGGCCTCACGAAAGTGAAGGCGCTGGAGCCAGGATGGAGATGTCTCCAGACGTCCACCAAGTCGTGGGACCCGATCAGGTCCCGCAACTTCACCACCGCCGGAGTGCGCAGCCAGGGGCCGGTGCGGTCCCGTGCCTCGAGGATGCAGTTGAAATCTCCCCCGAGGATAATGCATTCGCCCCCCGCGATGGTGTCGATGTGAGCGGACACTTTCTCGTAGAAAGTCGTTTGCTGCGGTCCAGCGGTCGGGGCGTAGACATTCAGCAAGTGAATGACCACGCCCCCCTCACGGACCGTCAAGTGCAGCAACCGGCCTGGCACCGGCTCCTTGACCCCCAAGATCTCCGGCTTATAACGCGGGGCCAACAAGATAGCCACCCCGCAAGAAGCGAGCGTGAGGTGGCTCATGTAGACCCCCCCTCGCCACTCCAGGAGCCATTGGGCTTCGTCTCCCGGAACGGTGTGGGTTTCCTGCAGGAAACACACCGCATACTTCCCGTCACGGAGGACCGAGAAGTTCTGGAACCTGCGGTGTGGCCCACTGCTGCCGTTGATGTTGAGGCTGGCTATGGTCACCTTCATGTCAGCAGCTTTGTGCCACCGTCACCACTTAACTAGGTGTGTGGGGGGGCGCTGGCGCAATTCTCACCAGTCCACCCCCCACCTTTTCGAGCCTGTGGAGGAACCGCAGTACCCAGCGCCGCTCTATTTTCTCCAGGCCCGCGGAGGCATGCGAGCATGCCTTCACGGACCGGACGAGCTGCGCCAGGTCCGGCCAGCGGCCGAGGGCTAGCTGGATTATGTCGGAGCGACCGGAATGGCTACGGATAAAGACCCTGAGGTCCTTGGAGGGGATGAGGGACGACTCGGTGGGGGGCACGAGGGAGTCCCCCGCCTCGCTCTGGGCAGACTCTGAAAGTGTCCCCGTGCCCTCCACCGAGCCGCTGACCTCCTCAGGGCGGTCGCCCCTCGACTCCGAGTCCCCCGCCGCAGGACGTACGGCGGGCGGCACGGAGCCACCAACTAGCCCTAGCCCCTCCCCGATCCCACCCCCAGGATCGGTGGAGGAGGGGTTCCCCCCGGGCTCACCTTTCCCGGATTGCGGGCCCCCGTGCGACGGCGGCCCAGCCCCCCCCCCCGCCCCAGACGCTTGGACACCCCCCAGGTCCGGTGTATCCTTCGGACTGAGGTTGGGGATGTCCAGCGTCCAAGGTCGGGACGGAGAGGACGAGTGGATCGTCTCTTCGCCGCCGCCGCACGAGGACATGAACATTGGAGTGTCGCCCCAGTCCCCCGACAGACTGAAGAAGAACTCCGGGTTGTAACCGGCCGGGTGGAACGGAACCGTGGGGGTCCCGCTGCCACCCGGCCCCGGAGACTCCTCGCCGGGGGACTGAGGCAACACATGCTTGGATTTACAGGGTGCCTTGCCCCCTTTTTTCGCGGGACAAGGCACAAAGACAGGTGGGGGCACGGCAGGAGATGACTCACAAGGGGGGAGGGGCACGCAGACCTCGAACTCTACGGTGCCCGAGGGGCCCCGCCTCTTTTTGTTAACCTGCCCTCGGGCAGGCGAGGCCCCTCGCCCTCCGCCCCTCTTCGCCTTGCCGCGCCCCCCCTGCTCTCCCGTCACTTCCCCCCGAGGTGGCGGCGTCGCCAGTTTTGCCGGCTCGGGGTCGCTTACCCCCCCATGCTCGGGCCCATGATCCCGGGCGCCGGACCCAGCACTAGGCCCCGGAGAGCCCACGGGCCCGGCAGATGGTGGTGGTGGTGGTGGTGGTGGTGGTGGGGGGGGGGCGCAGGTGGAGACTGAGGCGGTCCCCGAGCCGGCTGCCGGGGTGGTTGGGGTGTTTTCCCTGGGGGCCGGGGTTCCGGTACCCCCCTTCTTTTTTGTAGGTCCCTTATGGGCCTTTTGGCCAGGCGGAGGCTCCGCTCCCCCCCCGCCGGCAGCTGAGGTGGCAGCTGCTGCCGGCGTGGCCTCCCCTCGCGGGGGGGCAGATGGTACTCGCTTGGGGGGAGAGGGGGCTGCGGTGCCAGCTGCGGCCGCCTTGGGTTGGTGGTCGGCGGCCTTGGAGACGGGGCAGTTTTTCCGCACGTGCCCCGCCTCCTTACAGGCATGGCACCGCACACCGTCCGCGGACCAAAAGACCCGGTATGTGGTCCCCTCGTGGGGGACATTGAACCCTCCCTCCAGTTCCTCCTCCCGGGCCAGGCGGACAAAAACCTGGCGCCGGAAGGAGTATATGTGGCGGAGGGAGGGGTCCCGAAGGCCGAGCGGGATCGGCTGCACCCCGGACCTGACCTCCCCCAGTAGATGGAGGTGGGGGAGGAGGAGCTCACTCGGTAGGAAGGGCGGGACGTTTGATATTACTATCTTGTGGGCGGTGGCCTCCAATGGGTCCACCGCCAGGAACGTCCCGCCCACCGTGAGCCCCTTTTCCAGGGCGAGGCGAACCGCCCGCTCGGCCTTCAGGAAGAATACGGCCCGGCCGTACATCTTTGAGGCCGCGACAATGGCTGAGGGGCCGACAACCCCAGCCATTGCCTTAACGCAGGCCTCGATAGACATGTCGGGGTGGGTGTAGCACTTCACCCCGAGCTGCCGCGTGATTAGGGAGAATGGCGGCAGGGCCTTGGGAGCGGCGGGGGCTCTGGCAGCCGCCACGCCCGCATAGGTGGGCCGAGAAGGCCCTGCCACCGGCGACGCTGGTGATGTCGCCATGGTATCAAGGGAGTGCTACACCCACCCCGAGTCTGCCCAGATGTACGGCAGGGCGTATGTGTGGAGGGAAAAATAAGGGAGGGTGGGGTAGGTGGGTAGGGGTGTAGGTGCTCTCTCCCCGGAGCGAGAGAGGGAGAGAGGAGGTCGGAGCAGTGGGAGGGAGATGAGGCACAAGGCCGGTGCCCCAGTCAGGAGGGAAAAAGGGGAGGGTGCACCAATCTTGGGGGCAGCAGCAGTGGGTAGGGGAATTAGGAAAAGGTCTTCCCCCCCCCCCCACTGCAGATGGAGAAGAGACAGTCCAAACGCCTTCGCCCCCCCCCCCCTTCTCCTCCAGTTACTCTCTGTCCTCTCTTCCTCCCTCCCCCCGGGGAGAGCACACCCTCCAGAGGCCGGATGGCAGGCAAGCAGGCAGTCCAGACGGCAGGCAGCCCAGACAGCAGGCAGGCAGGCAGTCCAGACGGCAGGCAGGCAGGTAGGTAAGCAGGCCAGACGGCAGGCAGGTAAGCAGGCCAGACGGCAGGCAGGCAGGTAAGCAGGCCAGACGGCAGGCAGGCAGGTAAGCAGGCCAGACGGCAGGCAGGCAGGTAAGCAGGCCAGACGGCAGGCAGGCAGGTAAGCAGGCCAGATGG
The DNA here is from genome assembly GCF_964213995.1 of Mustelus asterias. NCBI lineage: Eukaryota > Metazoa > Chordata > Chondrichthyes > Carcharhiniformes > Triakidae > Mustelus > Mustelus asterias. Next base: position 179,788 of record NW_027590738.1, read on the forward strand.
CAGGCAGGCAGGTAAGCAGGCCAGACGGCAGGCAGGCAGGTAAGCAGGCCAGACGCCAGGCAGGCAGGTAAGCAGGCCAGACGCCAGGCAGGCAGGTAAACAGGCCAAACGGCAGGCAGGCAGGTAAGCAGGCCAGACGGCAGGCAGGCAGGTAAGCAGGCCAGACGGCAGGCAGGCAGGTAAGCAGGCCAGGCGGCAGGCAGGCAGGTAAGCAGGCCAGGCGGCAGGCAGGCAGGTAAGCAGGCCAGACGGCAGGCAGGCAGGTAAGCAGGCCAGATGGCAGGCAGGCAGGTAAGCAGGCCAGACGGCAGGCAGGCAGGAAAGCAGGCCAGACGCCAGGCAGGCAGGTAAGCAGGCCAGACGCCAGGCAGGCAGGTAAACAGGCCAAACGGCAGGCAGGCAGGTAAGCAGGCCAGACGGCAGGCAGGCAGGTAAGCAGGCCAGACGGCAGGCAGGCAGGTAAGCAGGCCAGGCGGCAGGCAGGCAGGTAAGCAGGCCAGACGGCAGGCAGGCAGGTAAGCAGGCCAGACGGCAGGCAGGCAGGTAAGCAGGCCAGACGGCAGGCAGGCAGGAAAGCAGGCCAGACGGCAGGCAGGCAGGAAAGCAGGCCAGACGGCAGGCAGGCAGGTAAGGAGGCCAGACGGCAGGCAGGCAGGTAAGCAGGCCAGACGGCAGTCAGGCAGGTAAGCAGGCCAGACGGCAGGCAGGCAGGCAACAGGCAGGCCGGGCAAGGCAGGCAGCAGCTCACCTCCCTCCTTCCTCCCCGCAGGGAGCGAAAAACAAACAAACGCAACAAAACAAAAACAAAAACCGGGCGTCTCCGTGAGCAAAAACGAGAGAAAAAAAAATAAAGGTACTCACAAAAAAAGAAAAGAAAACAAACCCACAGTTTCCGCCCGGCTCCGACCCGGGGCCCCCCGCTACTCGGGCGAACGTGAACTCACCCCACCCCGGAAACAAAGTGCAGGCGCTGCCCCAGAGGAGGCACGTTTCAGGCCGTCTGAAGCTCAATTCTCACTCAGAGAGACCTCTTTTTTTTTTAGGTCAAACCAAGTAAACAAACTCAAATTAAATCAGGACAAAGTAAAAGGGGCAGCTCCCCAAAAAGGAGGGGGAACAGCCCGAACAGAAATAAAAATGCAAAGGAAACTTAAAAACATCAAATTAAAATGTGATTATTAGGGTCAATAATGCACCCCAACCCCTGCGGTGCCCAGCGGGCGCGGAAAGCGTCAACCTCGCCCGTGGACACCGCATGCTCCCTCTCCAGGGACACCTGGCCGCGAACGTAGCCGCGGTAGAGGGGAAGACAGTCAGGATGGACGGCCCCCTCGATCGCCCGCTGCCTGGACCGGTAAATGGCGCGTTTCGCCAGGCCCAGGAGCAGGTTCACGAGGAGGTCGCCATCCCGACCCTCCCCTCTCCGCACCGGGTGTCCGTAGATCAGGAGCGTGGGACTGAAGTGCAAACAAAACATCAATAAAAGGATCTTTAGAAAAACATAAAGGGAGTGCAGCCTAAGACACTCAACATAGACATGGTCCACGGACTCCACAAGGCCACAGAAAGGGCAGTCTTCGGAGCCCGTGAACCAGTGAATCCTACGGTTGTGCGGAACTGCTGCATGCATCACCCTCCACCCCAGGTCCCCGACGTAATTGGGGGAGATCCCTCCGTAGAGGGACCTCCAGCGGGGACCTCCGCCGCCCGGCGGCAACAAGGCCCGCCAAGGTGTATCCGGGCGACAGGCGAGGAGGCGGTAGTGGAGGGTGTGCAGCAGCAGCCCGCACAGGAAACGCCTCCGCGCGGTAGAAAAAGGCACGGAGGGCATTTCCGCGAGGCGGCTCAGGCTGTGGGGCACCTCACCCAGGGGAGGGGGCTGAGGCTTTGGGCCAATGTGGAATTCCGCCCGAACAGGGGAACGCTCGGGCGGGATCCCACCGCACGCCTGCGCCGTCTCATGTTTGCGTGCAGTTTCGGGGCCGAGCACGACCGTCCTAAGGTCTAGGATGGCTTTGGCCGCGCGCCAGACGGACGTCCCCGCGCGCTCAGCCAGCACGCGGGGACTCATCCAGCCCGCCCCTCTCTCATCGAGCACGTCCCCGATTCTGGTCACCCCGGCGTCCACAGCCCCCCTCTCCGCCGGTCTGCGCCTTCACAAGACTCTGGACACAATGGGTAAAGAGAGATAGAGAGTGAGAGATGGATTCATATCTATACATGATGAGAGAGAGAGAGATTGCCCCAATACAAACATCACTCCCCAACCTCTCTATCCCCCTCCCCAGCAACTATCTGAAGCTAAATTAATGTCACAACATTACTGCCATCTTTTACCCAAAACGTAGCTTCAGACCCTGTCCCTCTATATTTAACCACCCCGTCTCTGACATCTCCTCCAGTCACACAACCCTGTGAGATGTCTGCACCGCTCTAATTGTGGCATCATGAGCGTTCCACATGCAACATGACTTGCATCGATAAACTCTCATCTCCAACATTTCAATTGAAATTTCAAAGCTCAATGTCTTTGAAGCCGAATGGTCCAGATTGCCATGGCCTTCAATGTGAACAAGTTGTTTGTGATGTCACTACAGAGGTTGTCTAGGAAACAATGACTGAACACAGGGGGTGAATGTGAGAAGCTGAAGTTTCCACTTGAAGACATTCCCAGTGTCTCTGAGCAGCTGAACTGGGGAAGCCTTTGGGCAGA